>NW_010399760.1:20500-32624 GCF_000710305.1 Buceros rhinoceros silvestris
CCTGCTGACATAAGAATTACTTCTATCAAATCTACAACTCTAAGGGTAGACCAGTCAATTCTCACAGGTATAATTTCTGTGAATTTTGGATAATGATGTGCATAATTGAAAGGGCCTTGTCACAATTTGTTTAGAACAATCCCTGAGAAACAAGCCTGTTGCTATTCAAGTACCGTGTTGTGTTCAGGTGCAGTACACTTCTGAACTAGAAACTTAACTCTTGGAGTGGCTGAACATACTGCTTCATCATTTGCTTTGTGGGATGAACGTTCGTACTGGGACTTGTGGTGCTTGTTTTGGTCTTTCTTCCTCCCTTCCCACTCTCGAGACGTGCACTAGTAACGTGTGGGAAAGGTTTGAGCATCGTGTCGCTGCTCAAATGTGCAAGTATGGCAATCTTACTGAAGGGCTTCTGTAACAGTTACCCATTCTCTCTCTTGAGAGAAAGAATAACTTTTCAAATACAGGCAGCTTTTAAACTGCTGTCACTAAAGACTCACTACCCTAAAGCTTTATTTGCTGAAATTCTGTGCACGCACATCCATATTCTTTCTGGTACTGGCTCTCGAGCGCAGGAGCTATATTTAGAGCACTTTTCAGATTTGTTGAAAACAAAACAAAGTAGCATTACTTCTGAATATAGGAAAGAGCTAGGAATCAACCAAGCATGCTACAACAGTTCTCTTTCAGCTGGAACATGAAGATCTGGCTGCCTGTTTTCGTAGCATAAATTAATATTAACTAGCCCTGAATTTTAAAACAGTCAAGTATTCGTAAGAAGCCTGTTTTCAATCCTCAAATCTGTCTTGAAACAGGCTCCAAAGTTTCTCAGTACAGATCCTGAACAGCACAGAACTGATGAAGCTTATTTCTGTTCAGCATGAGAAAATGTAGGCACTGCATGTTTGTCAAGTGGAAATAAGTAGAAGAAATCCCTGGAAGTCCATGTAATGGGGATAATTCCTTGTCCTTGTTTAAATAACAGAATTTTTTTAAAGAAAACCTTCTCTGTTTTCAGTCTATTTTAAGTTGATGTGTGAGTCTCCTAACTAACAAAGAATGTCTGAAGTCTAAGATGCTTCTTAACAAAGCTATTGAAAGTAGGAAGCTTTGTCTCTCTTGAGCTTACAAAAAGTAGTGTGCTCTTAGCTTCAGTCACTGAGCTACCACCTTCTGAAACATGATGTAGTAATTAACATCATTTTTTATAGAAAAGAATACCTGTTGTAGAAATGTATATATTTAAGGTTTTTATGAAAGAGTTCTCTGAAGGCTTCCAACTAAAGGAGTTAACTACTGTGACTGCTAATTCATGCTGTAGATCTTACTATGGTAAAAGGAGGTGTAGAGTCCCCACTGCTTATCTGACCACTTTTCACCTTCCTTAAAAGACATGTTGTATGCTTCATTAATTCTAACTACACAATGTTTACTGAAATCCTTTCCAGCTTTCATGAAAAGCCATCCATTCACTTTTTTCAGTCAGCTGAAATATTTCCTGTTTCACTTAAATAAAATAAGATGTCAAACTTTTTTCCTCAAATTAAATTTTAGGACTGAGGGTTAGAACTTTTTGATTACATACAGTCCTTAAGGTGATACATGTATAATCTCTTCATAACACTATGATCTTTTTTTTTAGGGGAATCAGTGTCTGTTATTAAGCACACTGACCCTGTGCCTGATCCTCGCGCTGTAAACCAAGACAAGAAGAACATGCTTTTTTCTGTAAGTTAACTGTTTTGAAATTTTCAGAACTTTTATAAATATTAAAGCTGATAGATACGCAGAACTTCAGGTCTTCACCTCAAGCTGTATGACTTCTTTGCCATATTTTCTATATGCATCTGTATGTGTGTCACCATGTTCATCAAGCTAAATGAATTAAAAATTAGAAATAACTGTTAATAAAAGCTGTCCTCAGGGAAGTTACTTGTTGAAGCCAGTTCCTGTGAGGAAACTGATTTTTTTTTTTTTTTTGTCCTTCACAAGGAAGTGTTGAAGGCTGGAGCACATGCGCTTTTAAAGTGCTTCTGCACTGCTTTTCTGAAGTAATTGCTCTTAAGACAAGTAAGAATAGCTACACAATTTGTGTAGGCATTAAAAATGAGAACTAGCTTTTAATATAGGAATGAAACAGTTTATTCAGATTAAAGGAATCCTTTAATGCTTTCAGATAACAAAACAATTCTCTTACTGTTGGTAGGCTCCTCACAGAAAATCTAACTGTTCTGTCTCATGTTATGTATCTTCACACAGGGAGCCCCACAGAACACGTCTTGTTACTTGTAGTAAATAAACTGGCAAAGTACAATCCTAATAACTAAAAGGAAAAACACTCAAGATTCCAGTTGGAATACATGCTGCTTACTCAGCCGCTGGGTTTGACTGTGCTGCTTGTAATAGATCAATATGGATTCATTTTGAGTCCATTCTGTAAGCAGAAGTTCTGCACTGGAGTATTATTACCTTACAGACCCTGGGAGAATGTCATCTTTACCTCTTTCCATATCCTAGATGAAACACAGTCTGGACTTGTGTGAGATGGTTTTTCTTAAATTAGAAAAAAACTAACAAAACCAAACCAAAAACCCACTGCCAGAACCTGTTCCTAGGTTGACTCCAAGTTTCCTCTTCCCTTTCCTTTATTTACCCTAGGGTACTAATATTGCTGCTGGTAAAGCTATGGGAGTGGTTATTGCAACAGGAGTGAACACCGAAATTGGCAAAATTCGTGATGAGATGGTGGCTACTGAACAAGAGAGAACCCCGCTCCAGCAGAAACTGGATGAGTTTGGAGAACAGCTGTCTAAAGTCATCTCGCTTATCTGCATCGCTGTTTGGATAATAAACATTGGTCACTTCAATGATCCGGTTCATGGTGGCTCCTGGATTCGAGGTGCTATCTATTACTTTAAAATTGCTGTCGCCCTTGCGGTTGCTGCTATTCCTGAGGGTCTGCCTGCCGTCATTACCACCTGCTTGGCTCTTGGAACCCGGAGAATGGCCAAGAAGAACGCTATTGTTAGAAGTCTTCCCTCTGTGGAAACCTTGGGTTGCACCTCAGTTATTTGTTCTGACAAGACTGGTACTCTGACCACCAATCAGATGTCAGTCTGCAGGGTATGTTGAACGAGCTGCTTCTATTTTGATTTTTCTCCCCAGCCGCTCTGTTTGAATAGTCAGCATTGCTGGAATTCTTTCGATAGGGCGTCTTTTGGTTCTCATATCGTCAAAATCTTGCTTTATTTTCCTAAGATAAGCTTCCATTTTAATTCAGTTTTCCACTGTGTAGCATTTAAGGCTTTTTATCTCTTCCCTTATTTAGCCATGGCCAAAAATAACTGTACCAGCACTTGATGGGAGAGAAAGTTGTTTCCAAGCAGCTTTCCATTGATTTGTCTGTAAGCCATTCAGTCGACTGAATGGTAGTTATTTAGTATGATTTATCCCCTGTTTCATAAAGGTAGGACTGCAGAAGCAGGATGCATGTAAGTGTAAAACACTCGCCTCTTTTAATGTAGCAAGATGATAGTGGTGGAGAAAGCAATGGGAAAAAGGAAGATGATTTACTGCAGTAACCACCAAGTGGTTCCACCTTTATTTGGTTATCTTATCTTCAGTAGCTCTTGTTGGTCTGATGTAGATCACAGTAGTGTTTTCAACAGGCCGGTGTATGACTAAGCTGGCAGCTTGGAGGTGTAGTTGACCATCTCACCAGCGTTGCCAGGGTCATCTTCAATGTATGACTTGTTTTTGGGTGAGCGTAATATCTGTGTCCCTCTTCCCTTCCGCCTCCCTCCCCCCACAATGTTCTTTCTAGTGTTGATTAATTTGGGACTTTCATAGCTAGTCACTTAGCACCATGCATGTTCAGTTGCCCGTTCTCTGTGCTTCCCGTGTACCTGATACTCTGTGTAGGAATTTCATGGAGAAAGCATTAAGAAGTTGATTAAACGCAGGTGTTCAGTGACACGGCAACCCTACAACATCCAGTTGGTTAAGAATCCCAAATGTGTGGATGTTGAGCACTGCACGCCAGTGGCAAAAGTGTGTAAGCCTTTAAGCACTTTATTCTCATGTGATTGATGGCTTTTTCTTTCTAACTGGCAGTTGACTTGTTCTACTTCCTTAAGTATTGTAGTATTTATACCTAAGAGACACAAAGCAGCTGCTCATCAGTATTCCAGAGGAGGTTATTTGCAGCAGAGTTGCATAACTGCCCTAGTCTTTGCAGGGATTTTTTCATCATGCAGATGCCAAAAGCAAAAGGCTTCCTGGTTAACTCATCTTCTAAGCTGTGTTTATTTAAGAGCTCAAAACACTCTACTTGTATTTAGAGGGCTAAATGTTTTAGATCTGGTGCAGTACAACTTACTTGGTTCCTTGTTAACCTCTGATCCCTACAGAGTAACCTTAATTGCAAGATTTTGCAAAATGTAGCAAAATGCTAATACGTGTTTGGAAAAAAAAAAACAAACCAACTCACACTTACTCTTGGTTTTCTACTGTAAGTAGAGAGATTGCTTAGCTTTTTAAGACTGGTTTCCAACAGTAATTCCCCTTGCAGTTCTAGTTTTCATGTTAAGTAGTAACTCCTGAGTGTCCAAAGGAACCCTGTACTAAAATGTTGCAGTCAGAAATGATACTGCTTTAGGAGGAGATTTGAGGGATTCTTTTAATGTCTTCCTGTGGTATCTCCTCCTCAGGATGCCCTTCCTCTGCTTTGTGGGCTTCTCATTTATCAGCTTGTCTGGCTTTTTGATTTTTTTTTTTTTTTTTTTTTTTTTTTTTTTTTTTTTTTTTTTTTTTTTTTAAATCACTTTGAAGATTACAGGGCCTCCAGACACCGCTGCAGATCTGTTGTGGAACACCTAATTACTAGGCTGGACTTTGTGAAGGTGCTCGCCTAAAACATGAGGCGGCATAATGAGGGGAAAGCAAAACATTGCTAAAAGGTGGTGTGGCAAAACGGCTTACACTGACCAACGGGCAAGAGGTTCCAGTGAGATACACTATCAATTAGTGAAGAATTGTTTTCTTTTCTGCTACCACTCCAGCAAGATGGAAGAGTATGACAGCTTCAGGCACGATGTTTTTCATCTGTCTTCCCAGACGTGGTTCTGCCTGCAGCTATCCTGGAAAGGAAAGGCCAAGATGCAGGTGTCTTATGGGGTACATTCAGTCTGGTGTCTTTATTTGAAAATAGCATTTCAGCCTCTGCTGGAAGGGCACTTGAGCTTTCTGGCTTTAAGATACCAGTGTACTGGATAGTGAAGTGTCTTATAACTAGAAAAATCAGGACAGGAAACACTCACTTAGTGGCTGGTATTTCCATTTGCAGTGAGATGTGTTAAGCAGAAGTGCTGTTTTCTGTACTTAATGCTTCAGTATAGGAGCTGTTAAAACATATGGGATCAAAGTGCAAGTATCATATCTGGTTTTATCTCCTCTGTTTATTCAACCTGAACTTGCCTCTTGTACCTGCTTGCTTAAGGCCCGTTTAAATCTCTTGCATTAATTATTGTTCAAAGGTAGTAACATTTTTAACTCTTAATTTCAGATGTTTATCCTGGACAGAGTAGAAGGAGATAGCTGTTCTCTGAATGAATTTACTGTAACTGGTTCAACGTATGCTCCCATGGGAGAAGTGTAAGTGCTCGGAAGCTAAATATTTGTCTGTTTATGCATTGACTATTATTAGATTTGAAAAGTGGTGCATGTAATATTCAATAGTGATTGTTAATAAATGAAAGCTCAACCAGTGAGTGCACACTGAAGGGCTGGGGGGGAGTAATGAACAGTAAAAGGAAGTGAAATTCTAGAAAAGTAAACCTTAATGAGACTTAGTTAATAGAGTCTCCAATATTGCAATGTTCCTTTGATAAACTAAAAATGAATTCAGGGTAGGTGGAGAGGATTTAGTTCACTGAAATCTGACTGGACTGAGATTGGCTACATCAGTGCTTCAAAGTGAGGTTTACTTTTTTTACCTAAAAAACCTGCATAAATCTAAACAGGTCAGCCTCTGTTAATCTGTGAACTCAATGTTTCCAGTTCCCCTGCCTCAGAGGAGGTGGGAGATGTTTTTTTTGCTAAAGCATCTTTTGAATGTGGTGGAGTTAATTCTTAACCGTCCTGTAAATTCCCGTCCCCTACCCTCAGTAGTTTATTGGACAGGGTACAGCTGCACTTGAATGGATGTGGGTGTTTATCTCAGCCTTTGGTATTTGAGCTGGTGTTAAACCCAGTCCCTTAGGGAAGGAATGATATGTTTGGTTTGCTTTATCAGTACAGTCTTTACAAGTGGGGTAGGTGGTTCATCCTGACAACTTCTAGAAACAGAACCCTAAAAATTCCTGAAGGAGAGCCTCTTCCTACTGGATTGTTACAGCTCCTGTTACTTGGCCAGTGTTTCATGTGTTTTTAATCTTACCACTTTGGTTTTACTTGCAGAATAGAATTCTGCTATGTCTGAAGTAGAATTAAGGTTCAGTTATTGTAAACATTTCAACCTTGTGGAGCTTCACATGCCTACCTCTGGCTCCACGCAATCTTCACCGATTGCTATAGTGATTAATTTTCATAGCAGTTAAAACCATAGTGTTCTCAGCAGTGGGAAATCTTAATTCTCCAATTCTTTTTGGTTTCAAAGCTAATTGCTGTCAAAAGCTCATGCTTTCTTTTCAGGAGATGGCATTGCTTAGGCAAGGTGACATTCTAGGTCTTGTAAAGCATCCAGCTGTTTGCTTTAGCCTGCCTCGCAAGTGCTCTAGATAAACAAAATAATAAAATATAGTGTGGTGGCAGATGTTGGGTATAATGAGACAGTCGTCAGTGTATGTTAATGTTCTATTTTTACTTGCTGAAATTGGGAATGTGAATGAGCATGTTAATTGCACTGCATTCATGTACGTAAAGAATGTCCTGTGGAAGGGAAATTACCACAGAAAGGCTGTTACTGGGGCATAAGGAAACAAAAAGCTAAATTCTCAAACCTTAAGGGCTGATTTGTTTCTGCATTTATGGACAGCTCTTTTAAATCGGTGGCTTTGTAAGGATTTGAAGTAACGTGACTGGCTTCATCTTGGATTGCAAGCTGTCACCAAAAACAGAGTCTGGTGGAAAGCTTGAGAGAAGGTCTAGTCCATCACACTGCTCCAGAGCAGGACTTTTCACTTACCCTTAAAGTATTTGATAGATAACTTCCCCTAAGATGCATTTGGAATAAACTACAAGTGTTGCCTACTGTAAAACTACAGTTCCGTACTGACTGATGTCCCAGGGATGTTAGGAGCTTGTCAGGGAGTTTGGAGGAGTCTTGTGGGTCTCAGCACGCACAGTGTGTGTGTTTACTTGCAATCTGAGAACATTAATTAAGAACAGCAGCAAAAGCTTTTGACCTTCAGATGAGTTCATCTTTAGCTAATGAAAAAGCTTGAATCTTTAAGAAAAACCTTTATCCAGAACTGGCTCCAGCAACTTAAGACTCCACATGCACTTGCCATTCTTCAGAAATTGTTGATGAGGAACACACAGGCAATGGAAAAAACCCCACCCTGGTGTAACAACTTAAGGATGCTCAAATATGCCGGTTCTCTTCCAGTTCAGAACAGGAAGTATGGGATGTGGTAGATGAGGAGACAAACTGAGAGCTACTGGGAAGTTTAAAGAGTGGAGAGTTTAAAGCTACTGCTTATGGCAGTAGAATTATATGCAAAAAAAACCTTCAAAAACATACTTGTTTTTTTAAGATGCATTTTGTGCACATGCTGTGTTATACAACACTGGAATTCGTTTGCAGTACAAGAGACTGACCAAAATCTTACGTAATCAGACATGTCATAGTCTGTGTTACGATCCACTGCATTCTGCCACCAGACCTTTTTTCATCTCCTTGAGAGCTTAAATGAAAGATGTTGTATATGAGTTATGTCTTGCTAACTTTGATAGGAGGGGAAGTTAACAGTATTGTCTTGGTTCTTTTATGCTTAATCTAGGAGTACGCTAATGTTCCAGAAAATTAATTAATTTACTACCTATTTCCAAATGTGAAAGCAAAGAAGTTGCTTCTCATTTGTGATGTCTAAATGATGTATTTACTTTAGGAAAATGTCCCTTCCCTCCTTCTACAGATTTCAAACATTCATCATTAAGTGTATATGAATGCTAGAAAAGATGATATCTTTTCTAGTGGAATTTGTGTTGTGGAACGACTTAGCTTTTCCTTGGTTTAGGAGGTTCACATAGAATGCAGACTAATTTGTAAGAAATTAGAGGCCAAATCTGCATCTATGCCTGCTCAGTGCATGCATTTCGTTCATGGCAGTGAATCTGCAGAACCTGCAGTGAGCCTGAGGAGGCTAAACTGAGGTAGCCAGCAATATCCCTCTCCTTGGAACTCCCCTCCACGTCCTGTGTGTACCCCGCTACTGCTTTCACGTGCCTCTTCACTGAGCTCTTTACTCCTCTTCTACACTGCTGTATGATTGTCACAGAGGAAATAAGGTTTTGCAGTTCAGGTAGTGATTTCATTGATAATCATATCGTTCTGTTCACGACTCTTTGAACTCACCTTTGTCAAATCTGCTCTTCTGAACAACTTCTGATTTCATAGTTCCACGTCCATAAGTAGTAAGCATTGTACTAAATGGAAATACACTGAAGGGATTAAAGAAGGGGGGAAGAAGAGATGCTAATACTAAATGACTAACTTAAGTCTCCCCCTTTTCTTCCTTTGGAAAGGCATAAAGATGACAAACTTATTAAATGTAGCCAGTATGATGGTCTCGTGGAACTTGCGACGATCTGTGCACTCTGTAATGATTCCTCTTTGGATTACAATGAAGTAAGTACATATCCTAGAACAGCGGAGAGCCCGAGAACGAGGATAAGTGTTTGTTCTGATCTGCCTGTGTAATACCTATCAGTGGTAAATCCCCTTCTAGGCAAGGGGGGAGTATTTTCGTCCTCTGAGCTATTAATTCCGGGAATGACTTGTTAGAACCCTGAGAAAACTAAAGCCAGGCAGCAAGTGTAATGCGGCACTTGGAGATCTCCTGGTGTGTAGAACACACTGCTGCCTTCTTGCTTTGCCTTCTTAAGGCTGCTGCATCTCGTAATGACTTTAATGCTTAATGATAAAGTACCTGACATCCTGCTCTGCTGGTGTTGAGAGTAAAGGTTTGAAATTTCCTACAAACCGTTTTTCAAAGCTGCTTTTAAAGTAGTTTTGCTTGTTTCATAAGCCGTAGTAAGTCTTATAAAGCTTTTTTTCCATTGTGAAACTTGAACTTTTGTCTCTGGTAGGTTCCATGTGAGGTTTAAAGTAAACTCCTGTTTTTATCTGCTTTGTGTTAACTAAAGGCTAAGGGAGTATATGAAAAAGTTGGTGAAGCTACAGAAACGGCGCTTACCTGTCTGGTTGAAAAGATGAATGTATTTGACACAGATTTGAAAGGACTTTCTAGAATTGAACGTGCAAATGCTTGCAACTCGGTCAGTACTCTTTTTATCTGGGATTCATTGGGGAGTGAGCTTTGTTGGACGCGTTATCTAAATGCATTTTTATGTCATTGTTTTCTTGTAAGGTCATAAAACAACTCATGAAGAAAGAATTCACTCTGGAATTCTCAAGAGACAGAAAGTCTATGTCAGTCTATTGCACACCGAACAAACCGAGCCGCACATCCATGAGTAAGATGTTTGTTAAGGTCAGTTCCTCGCTGGAGAAGGGTAGTTAGGAATGGCTGCAGAGGAAGCACCATACTATTAAATTATGGCACAATTAACTGCAGCTTGAAGATGAAGGAAGGGCTTTGAATTTGAGCAGATGTTGTAATGGAGAGAGATTTATTAAGCTAATTTTATTGCCTTTGCAGGGTGCTCCTGAAGGTGTGATTGACAGATGTACGCATGTCCGTGTTGGAAACGCTAAAATACCCTTAACCTCAGGAATTAAGCAGAAAATAATGTCTGTCATTAGAGAATGGGGAACTGGAAGAGACACGCTGCGTTGCTTGGCTCTGGCAACCCATGACAATCCACCCAGAAAAGACGAAATGAATCTAGAGGACTCCTCCAATTTCATTAACTATGAGGTAAGGTTAAAATGTCCTTCCAACACTTTTCCCTCTCCCAAACTGGAGAATGGTGACTCCTCCTTATGTTTGATTATTTCTTGAGGAAGTTACATCTGAGAATTTTCTCTTCCTGAATATTTTTGATGTCAGACACAATAGTTAGGCCACATGTGGAGAGAATGTTCAGTTTAAGAAGGGGCTATATGTGTCTCTGAAGAAACTGTTCTTGATGGCTGATGTACCTGCTGCTGCTTGGCTAAAAGTATAAGAAGAAATTAGTTAAACAGCTAGCTGCAAATTGTATTATCTTTTACATATACAGAAGGTCCTCAGGATCATGACACCTTTAACTGCCCTCAGAGGCTGACTCTGAAAAAATTCCAAAAACTGCATTGTGGTTTCAGCTTTAATAGTTTTCAGTTTGACATTGCTCAACTGCATGACCGCTTTGGGGATTTTGTGATGAAACATGTCAGCCGTTTTCTGCTCTGAGGGTCAAGTTCTGTTCCCTGCCTCCACACCATCAGCTGCTAGAGCTCTGCTCCTGACTGTCATCTTCGCTACTCTGTAATTTTCCAATGAAATCTGTATCTAGGATTTAGAGGGGGGGAAATGACAACAGTTGCAGGAGTTCTTGGCTTGTGCTCTGTGCTCCTGGCACTGATTACAAAGAAGAAAGACTTCATTGCTTGCAGGTTGCATTTGCAAGGCTGACAGTGAAAGCATGTTTTAATTAATAAAATCAATGCATTTGAAACAAAATTCATATTTGGAAAGGTAGGATCCCATTACAGAGTGGGGTCATGCTCTGGGAATGAACTGTGTCCTCCCATAGGCTCATCGTGTAGATGGCACCGTGTAGCATTGTGATCCCAAACTTGTATCTACCTCCTCTGGATAATGTGCATATAGATTTGTGACTTCTCAGCTCTTCTCCAGCTGTCCAAATTCAGTGAGGACTCAGTACCGTGAACGAGAGAACCCCTAATACACTGGTTTCGACCAAGTGGCAGGATGACATTGGTCTCAATGGTTTAATTGCGGAGCGTAGAACCACAGAATATTGTGGACAGGAGTGAAAACAAATGCCCTGACTGAAGCATGTTTTGCTTGCATGCTCAGTGATTGTTTTGCCAATGTCAGATGAGAAGTCTACAGGAACGTGCACTAAAACTCGGTGCTGTCTTGTTTCAGACCAACTTGACCTTTGTCGGCTGCGTGGGTATGCTGGATCCCCCAAGAATCGAAGTAGCTTCGTCTATAAAGCTGTGCAAACAGGCCGGTATTAGAGTTATTATGATTACTGGTGATAATAAAGGCACAGCCGTAGCGATTTGCCGCCGCATCGGTATCTTTGTGGAAGACGAAGATGTTTCTACAAAAGCCTTTACTGGCCGTGAATTTGACGAACTCTCGCTTGCCGCCCAAAGGGATGCCTGTCACCATGCCCGTTGTTTCGCTCGTGTGGAGCCTTCCCACAAATCTAAAATTGTTGAGTTTCTGCAGTCTTTCGATGAGATTACAGCTATGGTAAGTAATTGAACTTCTGCTTCATCCAAAAAGCACACACTGTCTTTAAACCCAAATTATGCCTTTGCAGGCTAATGTCTCATTCTGGAAAACACTTGCTTCCATGTTTCCCTGAACTCGAAGCCTCAGAAGTGTTCTGCATTTAAGTGACTTTTTTTAAAGGATCCAAAACCACACCCAGTGCAAAATGTCAAATTTTTTTTCTGGTCCTTATATGTAAGTGCCCACCTTTAATATTTCAACTTGAAATTCTTGTTTCAGACTGGTGATGGTGTCAACGATGCCCCAGCACTGAAGAAAGCAGAAATAGGAATTGCTATGGGTTCTGGTACTGCAGTGGCTAAAACTGCTTCTGAAATGGTTTTAGCAGATGACAATTTCTCAACTATTGTAGCTGCTGTGGAAGAAGGACGCGCAATTTATAACAACATGAAACAGTTCATCCGTTACTTGATCTCCTCCAACGTTGGTGAAGTTGTTTGGTAGGTTTAAAATGTTTTTTTTTTTTTTTT
>NW_010399760.1:32738-38640 GCF_000710305.1 Buceros rhinoceros silvestris
GTTAAGTTGTTTGGTATGTTGAAAATGTGTTTTTCTTTTTTTTTCCTTTGAAGGAGAGCAGTGATGATGGAGTCTCTAGTTATTTATTTACTTCAATATTTCTCACGAAAACCAGAGAAACAGGTTCTCCAGGTAGCTGATGATTGTGATTGTGTGGAAGTCTGCATACTTCGAGCCTAGTCTTCACTGCAGAATTCTAGCCTGCCACGAAAGATTCATGGTGCCTGTAACATTCTAGCTCAGTAGGTGGCTCAGAGCTTTACAGTTATGATTTCAGATAACTTAGTCACAGGTGGAACTTAGTCTGATTAAGCTCAAGGTACAGAAGAGTGCATCTTCTGCGTCTCTGGAAGGACAAATACTCAGGACGAAGCTCAGCTTGTGATATTAAATGAATAAATGTGTGCGAGAGAACAGGCTTAGGCTTAAATGTTAAAAGGACTTGTTTACATCACAAGAATAAGCTTATAATTGGTGGGTTTTTTTATAGTATCTTCTTGACTGCTGCCCTGGGTTTTCCTGAAGCTCTAATTCCTGTCCAACTGTTATGGGTAAACCTTGTGACGGATGGTCTCCCTGCTACTGCTCTGGGCTTTAATCCTCCTGATCTTGATATCATGAATAAGCCACCACGCAACCCTAAAGAGCCACTGATCAGTGGATGGCTCTTCTTCCGTTACCTAGCTATTGGATGTAAGTAGTAATAGCTTTTTTATTTTCATTTTTAAGTAAATGTGAGTCAATCTTTTTTCGAGATCCACTTGAAAGCAGTTTGTCTAATCTCCTTGTGTGCTGAAATCTGAAAGCCAGGAATAGATGTGCTGTAGACCTAGTATTCCTCCTTTATTTCCCGCTGGGATTCACGCTTTGTTCTGCATGTTTGCAGGCAATGCCATGATGGGAACAGTAAAGTTGTGATTTTCTTGTTTTCATTGGTAGCAACTGAAGCACCAGAAGCTCTAGTCTCATACACCAGGATGACATTTTCCACTTCCTCAGAATCTAGGAAACCATTAAGAAATGTTATAACTGCTGTACTGGATTAGACCTTCAAAATTGTCTGATGGTCCTCAAGAGAGAGAAGCCCTTCAGAAAGAGTTGAACTTAGGGCTGAGTCTGACCTCTGTTCTCCAGAAGCCACCTCTTACTCACCTTTTCCCATTAGACACATTCCAGGCTGAAATACTTGTAGCCCAGAGCACTGAGACAGCAGATTTTAGCTTGTCCAGCTGTCAGCCTGAGGAAGAGGAGCATGTTGTGGGACTGGGAGTGAGGAACCAAGACCAGCCATTAGCGACTGTGCACAGCATGAGCTGGTGAGATCGTACGTGGAAGTACCTCTAGATCTGCTGTGTACTTACCCTACCGTTTTCAGGCTTAAGTAGAAGAGCACAACACGTATGCTGACCTGGCTAGATTTAAGGTACAACTGGTGGAGCAGGTTTCTCATGTAGGAGATAGATGAATTACAGTCTTTTTTTTTTTTTTTGTACAGTTCTGGAGTTCTTGAGGCAAAAGTTCAAGTGTGGCAAGTGAGCTCTTCCCTTGCCTACAGGTCACAACACTGACAAAAGCGCTTTGTTTTCTTTAAGGTTATGTTGGTGCTGCCACAGTGGGTGCTGCTGCTTGGTGGTTTATTGCTGCTGATGGTGGTCCAAGAGTTACCTTTTATCAGCTGGTATTTGCTTGGTTTAATATCTTTGGGGGGAGAGGGGAGGTACATGCTTCTGCCATGTTGTTACTTGAAATGACTGTAGGAAAACAGTAGGTCACAGAGATTTAGATAATGAGATGTTTCAGACTCACTTCTGTAAAACTTGATCGTAATTAATTAGACTTAATACTAAAGCTCAAAGATGGGATACCTGAGCTTTAAAAAATTAGGACTAATCGTTGGTCTTGTAAGTAGAAGACGAATGGGGAGTTTTTTAAGCTGGCCGGTGTTCAAAACCAGGGCTTATATGAGCCATATTAGAAAGATTGTTTTGGTAATACTCACTGCTTATTTCATAACTGCCTGGTTTACATTTCCAAAGTTAACCAGCTGTGGAAGTGAGTTCACGCTGTTCTGTTCCAGAGCCATTTTCTGCAGTGCAAAGAGGACAATCCCGACTTCTCTGGTATCGACTGCGTGGTGTTTGAGTCTCCGTACCCCATGACAATGGCTCTTTCTGTCCTTGTCACCATAGAGATGTGCAATGCTCTCAACAGGTTCGTATGTCCAAATGGGAACGCAACCAGATTGCTTTGGGTGCAATTTGATTCTTAGTGTACAGACAGCTCACTTAATGAAGAATGAGTCATATTTCCTTTCGGAATCCTGGTAGAGCAAACAAAGTGACTCTCTTAGATAACACTTGAGATCTCTCCTCATAAGGTATATTTTTAAGTCTGCCAATTCACTCTGGTATCCTACTGAGCATGAGCAACTGAAATATTTTCCATTATTTCTAATCTAAGCTTAATCAATCAGATTATCCCTCCTATGTTGGTATAAAGTGATATCAAGCAGAACTAAAATAAGAATGCTGAAGATATGGAAAGCAGTTTTTTCTTGCCCTAAGGGAGAGTGGGTTTAGCCAATTAATATTGGATTATAAATGGAAACCACTAAATAGCACAATGTCAAGGGTATCTTTCTTCAAATAGCTTAGAGGTCAGTTAATTTAAAAACAAATAAACTTTAAATACAAGTGTGCCAGGGTAGCCCTACATAGTAGGGTACTGCTCTACATCTGACAGTCCGGATCCCGGCCTCTTCTGCAGCGTAACCTGAATGCAGATAGAGTCTGAAGAGCAGAGTTAAAGAACGAGCGTTAGGAAGGTGCAGATAACTTCAGGTGAACTTGAAGAGATGGGGGCTCTAGGTGCCCAGGCATACGGTGGACTGGGGAGGGTTCTGCCCATCTTTCCCCTGCCCCGCCATGGAGGTGCTGCTGGGGTCTTAGTGGAAAAGGTAACTAGATTGGGAGTGAGCAGAACACACAAAAGCTTTCAAAAATAAATGTGAGGCTGAACTGGGACTGCTTTGCTAAGCAGACTTCCAAGGAAGACACGTAAGCTGTACCTTGGTGTCTGTCTTCCCTTCGTGATGGGGATGGTTGCTGCTTGCCATGTTGCTTTTCTTTCTAGCTAGTTCTGGGATTTATTGGATTGCCTGTTAGTGTCTCATGTTACACACGTACCATGTTTCTGTTGCAGTCTGTCAGAAAATCAGTCCCTGATGAGGATGCCCCCGTGGGAGAATATCTGGCTGGTGGGCGCGATTTGCTTGTCCATGTCACTCCACTTCCTTATCCTTTATGTGGAACCCCTGCCAGTAAGTGCTCGTATCTTACACCCATCCTTGAGCTTGGTGCTAGAGCAAGAACTTGTCTGGAGCTTAAGGCAAGGGATGGAGGGGGAGAAAGGATGTAATGCTTGGCTTTTCTTTCAGATTATCTTCCAGATCACACCTTTGAATTTGACACAGTGGCTGATGGTATTGAAAATCTCCCTACCTGTCATTCTGCTGGATGAAACACTTAAATACGTGGCCCGTAACTACCTGGAACCTGGTAAAGATAGTGTGCGGCCTGCCACCAAACCCTGTTCTTTGTCAGCATGCACCGAAGGAGTTTCCTGGCCATTTGTGTTCATTACTATGCCCTTGGTTATCTGGCTTTACAGCACAGACACTAACTTTAGTGATATGTTCTGGTCTTGACTGACATGGTGACAAGTTTTACATTCAAAGAAAAAGTTTAACTTAATTTTTTTATTGTTTAGAGCAACTGTCTATTTCTGCTGAATTTTCACATGAACATATTTGCCGGTGATGGAGGTTTCATAATCTAGATTTTGGTTTTTTGCTTTTTCTGACTTCAGTGGGGGCAATATATTCCTCTTTTATACACAGTTAAAGTGTCCATTGACATGTACAGAGAACTAACACTATTTTATGCAAATATTTTTTTGTAGATGAAAAGCATGTACAGTGTTCTGTTCAATAGTCTATTCATCTTGTAAAAAACAGAAGTAAATTTTTTTTGAGCCAGCGGACACTATCAAACTAAATTGGCAGCAGATTTTAGGGAATGAATGTGTGTCGTCTAAAACTAAAAAAGCATGTAACTGTTTGTCTTCTGCATGATCATCCAAACTTAATTTGTCAAAAAGTCAGGTTTTAGTCGTAAGTGGAACTTTCTGCACTGGGCAGAGAGTCCTGCTACCTCGGTCAGGATTTCTTCTCCCTTTCCTCTCTCGGTCCCTCACTCTCAGTTCTTGACTGTCCTTGTTTACACCAGTTTCTGTATGAGGTATGCCGAATCTTGCTCGTGCAGAAAATACCATTCCAGGTGCAGCCTGCTGGGGTTCTTCCATATTCAACATGCGTAGGGTTGTTTTTTAAGGTTATTTATTTGTCTATTTGTATTTTATAGTAACAGACCTTATTTTGCCAGCGTTGCCCACGATGCAGGGATAGAGAGGGCTACTTCTGTCTACTTAAACCTAAACCAAGCCTTTCTAACAAACACGATTTGTTTTCATTCAAAAGAGAGTTTCAGTTGGGTTTTAATACCTTATTTACATGTGTCAGATCCTTTCTTTTTTTTTTCCCCCCCTCCCTTTAAGATCAAAATTTGTAATGAGACCTGGAAAAATAACTTGCACTGCATAGCTAGAAATTGGATTTCCTACACGTAGGGCACTAATGACCAGTCGTATACCTGGAGTTACTCTGCTGGCCTGTTGATAGCCTGACTTGAAGTAACAAGCTCGTGTGTGTTTTTTGTAAAATCTGTAAATAGCACATGACCAAATTGAACATATTGTATAGAACTATTTTTATTTTAATGTGGCACTAACCACCTTCATTATTACGGTAAATGTTAAAGCATGTTTTCAAATTCAGTCCTGTATCAACAACGTGTAAGTCATTAACAGTCCTAACTGTGGTGTTTTTCTCCAATGCCTTCCAACTCTCATCGACTAAAGTGAGTATTTCTCTGCCATTTCACCATGCCAGTGGTGACTTGCTGTAAAATAGCGTATGCTGTATACATGTTGAAGAATAAATAGTAATTTCCTTCATTCCCATGCTGTGTTTTGTCAAACTCTGCTGTGCTACATTATTATCACCACTTTAGACTCTTTGTTTTGTGGTCTGAAGCTCAAATTACCGAATCCAAAGGCAAAGCACTTGCCTTTGGTTTAGCGTATTTTAGGTCTTGTTTTAGAGCACCCGGGAGCGTGAGTGCCCCGAGATCTTACAGCTTTTGGTCTTAAGTGTGAGATAAAATTGGACAAATCTGTAACTTAAGACAGCGACAGCTGTTCAGATGAATGTTTAGTGTCCAAAACACTCTGGTACTTGTGGTCAGGTGCGGGTTTGCTCCAAAGCTTTTTCCCTGCTCTGAAAAGGGGGTGTCCCAGTGAGCCGAGCACCCTTCCCTAGTCTGGTATCTGCAGTGCTCAAAGTGCAGGCGCTTCTCTTTGCAAAAACAGCTTGTGGTTCCCAGCGAGTGCAAACTCTGTACAGTGGTTGTGTGAAAAGGCAGAATGTCTCAGCTGAACAGCAGAGTCTTCAAAAATTGTGCTGGGGTCACTATGTCTTGTGGAGTAGCGGGTGCTACTGTACCTTGTGCTAGCTCAGTCTGCTCTAATAACCGCAGTCAAACAGCTTTCTGATTCCTCACGGAGGACAGTGATCGTTAAAAGCTTGTGTTCTGTTGGTGTCAGCTGGAATCCAGTGAGCACAGAGTTCTCTAGGTTTCAAGCTTTCACGCATAGCTTCTACCCTCAAGACACCCAGACCCCATCAGAAATTCTGCAGCGTTGTGAATACTCGCTGTTTGTATAGGCTCTGACTTGGTTAAGTTGATGCTGAAGTGACTCGGGTAGGGGAGCTGGACTTGATGAT
>NW_010399760.1:38748-39027 GCF_000710305.1 Buceros rhinoceros silvestris
GCTGAACCGTAACCGTGTAAATCCCTCTCTTGTGTGGAAGAACCTGGCTTTGCTGAACCAAGGCTTTGCATACCACAGAACCAATGGCCGGCACCTGCTGTTTGCTGGGTCCATAATAAACAAGCAATAGAAGACTTGTCCTCTTTGTTCAGACAGGAAACCAGTATGTCGTGTGATGTAGGATTCCTTGAGACCAAAATCTGTCCAAGTACGTTGTTTGCTGGAAACTAATACTAGCAAGTCAGTTCCACGTGGCCCCAGCATAATGGACAGACGTTT
>NW_010399760.1:39171-42828 GCF_000710305.1 Buceros rhinoceros silvestris
CCACTGAATCTTGGGACAGGGGTTCTGAGGAGCCTCCAGAGCACCACTTACATTGGTGGGCTTTTTAAAGCCGTGGATCTGACTGTCACCATGAATGACTCTGCTTCTTGCACAATCCTATTCCTGCCTATTTTGCCAAATAATCTTGCTATACCCCCCCTTCTTCCCTGTCTCTAAGAAGCTGAAGGAGAAAATGACTGTCCTAAGTAGAAATCAGTCTTCAACAACTTCTTTGGATCTCTGCGGATGAATCTTCCTGCTTGTGGATTGCAGTACTGACATCTGACAGCTCATCCGTATTGGATGTCTCGGGGCACTTGCATTAGGGCCTTGTGTTCCTTGGAGTTTGCCTTTGACAGCTGGATGGCTGCTGGGTAAACGGAGTGGCATCAACCTCACCAGCTCCTGAGGTTATGGGGACAGGCAGACTTTGGAAGGGGCTCCTGAAGAGCTCAAGCAACCTTAACCTACCCTGTTTTTCTCTCTCCCGTTCTTGCTCTCCCAATTTTCCTGTAGAAAAGGAGCAGTAGGGCTCCTTAAGAGCAGTGTTGGCATATCTCGGGTTCAGTGGCAGCTCTTGCTGTGCTGTCAGTACTTGTGATGCCACTACGTGGTAGATACCAGCCTTGTGTGGTCTGGACTGGCCAAGTGTTAAGACCTACCATGAGCTTCTTCCCAGGCAGGGCAGGGCCCTGCCCTGAAATGAGTGACTGCTGCGAGCTTCCTTATGATGGTGGAGCTGGAGTGCTGTGGGTGCGTCTTAACCCTTCCCCGGCCAAGGGAGGTAGTTTGGGTCTGCTCCTGGCTTTGGAATAGCGTGAAGGCAGCTGAGGGCCTGGCTTTTCACTTGTGGGAACTCTGGAAGAGCACTGCTAGGAATTGTGTTAACCGAAATTGTTACCCTTACCTGTGCGGATCCTGCTGTTCTTCAGCTGCCAGCCCTTTCCTCTAGGGAGGCCAGGAAGAGAGGACTTCTCCCTTCAGAAGAGCCTAGCCAGCATCTCAACGTTGAAGCTCTTGCTTGATTTCTTTGTTCCCTGTGTATTTCCTCTCCAAGCTCCTCGCTGTACCAGGGCCATCTGGGGATAGAAATAGGTGACTCCTAGTCTAGTGTGACAGCCCTGTGAATACATAAACAGAAACACTTGATTTAAGTAGGAATAACTCAAAGCTACCCAGGCTTTATCCCTCACCTCATTTTTAGAAAATAACTTTACACTTTTCATTTTGCTTCGCTCTCATCTCACTGAGCTTTTCCATCTCTGCTGGTTTCTGGATTTCTTGGTGTCCTCACATTCTGCTATTTATTCTCCAGTGTGAGAGGTGTGTAAGACTGGTATCAATCCTGTGATTGATGCTACCTTGGGCCGGGAACACCAGGAAGGGCATCAGCTTATCCCGGGAAACCAGGGGGGTTTGGTAGGAGAGCAGCTCCCGCATTCGGTGTTTGGTGGAGCAAAGACGATGGTGGGGCAGCTGCAGCCATCTGCCAAGCACTGAGACAGGGGCTTTTATCTCCTCAGTGCCTCGGGCCCTTTCTGCTCTCAAACGTGAGCGATCCCAAGTGCTGTTTGTGAGCTACACGACAGGCTGCTCCTCTTTGCTGGCATCCAAGCAATAAAAATAGTTCATACTTGGTTTCCCAAAGTATTATTGCAAATGCATAAGTACGAGAGAGGCTGCAGAAAAATACTACCAGTCTGTCAGGATGCTGCCAGGGTCATGCCCGCAGGGAGGCCCTTTCGGAGAAGGCCGAGGGTCAGAAAATGAGATTTTAAGCTGATGATAAAATGCAGTACAGCAGTTCTGTCCCTCTCCCAAGAACACAGCGGTGCACAGACTGTACGTGGTGAACAGCTAAAAACGGTTGAATTTGCGAGATGAAGGGAGGTTCGAACCGATACGGAGTTGTCTGTCTCTTGCACCTGTCTCGTTTACTTTTTTGCACTTCTAACCATTAACTGTTTCCCTAATCTCTGCTAATTACATCCTTAATTACATTAATATGCATTTTCAAGCAGGAGAGCCTAAATTTCGTAGTGTTGAAGCAGTGTTTTGAAGAGCCACCCTCCAGTCCTAGGCCTCAGAGGACACTGTCCTCCTCTCCTAGACGCCAGGCTAACCTTACGCTGTGTTGTAGGGTAAAGTACAGCCGCAGCTTTACTGCGCTGTACTCTACCCTTTGCCTACACGTTGGGCTGTGTAGTTTAACGACTCCTTCAAAGCTTTCCTACTGCTTCCCAGAATAAGCTGCCTAACTTGGCAAGGGACATTGTTAGGTCACTTTGGGGCCAAACTTGCGATACGAAGCCTCGATGAGTGAAACACCCTCGAAGTTCTTAAAAACTTGAGCTCAGAAGGTGTAGTCCAGAACTGGAAAGTGAAAATTGGAAATAAGTGAGTCTTGTCTGTGGCTGCTAGTTGCAGAGAAAGGCAAAATCAACCTAAACATGCTTTAAACTCTCGCCGCAGCCTGCCGTAGGAAGTGCTGGCTCTGGCGGTCAGGGGCGCTCAGCTGCCTCCAGCCGAGCTGAGCTGTACTCCAGAGGGTGCTGGGCTTCAAGAACAAAGTAACCTGAGAGTGTCCCTTCAATGACGGAGCAGCCAGTTACCGACCTTAACACCCTTCCTTCTGTCACTGTTGATCTTAGTCTTGCTTTAGAAGGTACTGAGCATCCATCCTTTCATTAACTGACGCCTTTTCTTTCTTTCCTTTTCAGCAATACTGGAGTAATCGCTTCCTAAACAATTTTGCAGAAATGTAAGGTTGTTTTGTTGCGTGCATGTGTTTTTAGCAACACATCTCCCAAAACTTCTGCATGTATCATGTGTAAAGATTCTTTGCTTTCCCTAAAACAAAACTCATTGTGTTCTCTGTGGAAGAAACGTGTGGTACCATTAGGACTTCATTATACAGCTGTACAAACGTGCAATATAGCTTACCGAGCGGGAAACTCTCTCCAGAGAAGCTGGGTTTCTGTGCTGCGCGGAGAAGAGTTTGTCCTCGAACAAGGATGGCGGAGCGGTCAGCCGGTTTTCCATGTTCCTGTATGTACAACGTCCGTTTATACAGTGTACAATATCAAACTACTGCATGCCTTCGGTTGTGGACAAATCTCTGTATTGTAACATCCCACCATCCTCCTGGGTAACAGCTGATGTACAACGCTCTCCCCTTTATCGAATTCACGGACGAGATGCCGATGAATGTTACTCCGTAAGCCTCCGGTTCCTCCCTCTGGGGTTTTTATCATGTGTGCAAACCAGCCTCCTTTGCACTGTATTGTAACTTATTTAAATCTAAGGCAGTAAGACAGATGTTGGTGCAATACAAAATCTTGTGATGCGTTTAGATAAAGAGCAACAGCCGACGTAGCCAGATACCACGACTGCATGTGTGACCTTCAGAAGCTGTAAATAAGGTCGATTGTCGATTTCCATGCTGACAGTAAGGGGCATCACTCCTAGTTTCATTTGTATCAGGTAAATAAATTTATTCTACAATACATACTTGGCGTGTTATTTTATGCACTTTGTTTTCCGCAGGTACACGCGTACATACTCCAGCGCTCTCTTACATTCATGCCAGGATGACCCTCACTAGCACCAACACCTTTGCAAACTTTCCTCCTAGAACTATGCAGATGCCAGCCGCTC
>NW_010399760.1:42927-54325 GCF_000710305.1 Buceros rhinoceros silvestris
CTCTTCCGGCAGCATTGACCTCCTCGCTGGTGTGATTTTCCTCGGTCCAGGGGCTTGTGTGTGTGTTTAAGGGACACTGTCAAGAACTTTGATCACTCAGTTTTTTTTAAAATGCTCCATTGTTTGTAAAATCCCTCTGAGAAACTTAAAATAAACATTTCTTTCCCAACTACATCTTCATTTTTTTGTCCTTTTCTATTTTATAAATTGCCCCAACCCAAAGTAGCTGCTCATCTCTTCCCCCTGCCGTGGACGAAAGGAAGATGAACCACCTGGGTTTGCTGCAGAGGACACGCCACACGGAGCCTGCTGGGAGGGAGCACTGGTGGCAGTTACGGCTTTTCCACTCCCCAAGCAATGGGGATTTAGCCGCCAGCTCACAGGGCAGCAAGGCTGGAGCACTCCAAGGGGAAAGGTGGGATTTTTCCCAGTGTCCTCTAACGCTCTGCCGCTGGAGGAAGAGGAGGGGGAGCCTCTCCAGCACAACTTCAGCCCAATGAAATGTAATGCCTCTTAACCTCCAGCCGTGACAGCAGCATGCTGCTGGCAAACAGCGTTATCCGAACGAGGTGACGCGTCCGTGACCCTTCAAACACAGCAGCGAAAGGTTTAAAAATACTGGGGTTGAATTCCAGCATTAGCTGGATGCTAAGATGGTGCAGGGGGGCGTTAATACGTGGGGCTGAGCTGCTTGTGACTGCTTCCTACTATGGTAGTGTTGTTCTAAGCAAGCTGAGCCCTGCTCCTAACCTCTGGGCTGGGGCTGTCAGAACCGGGCTCAGCACCCGGCTGTTATCTGCGCCTGCAGCTCTTCCCTCTGTCTTATTTATAGCCCGGCTTCAGCACACACCAACAGCACTGTCACCAGCAGCCCCCGCTCCCCGCTGGTCCTCTGCGGCCAGTACACCCAAAGGCAGGGGCAGGACTCCGGGTACCCCTTTACGCAGACACCTGGGCTAAGCGCTAAACACCCTGGAGGAAACCGCCCCCTCACAGTAACCTCAAGCCTTGCTTTAATTAGGAAGCAATGAGAGGAAGAACTCACTTCTTCAGCAGCAGAAGGCAGCTGAAGTCCACTGTCTCAGACCACCCTCACCTGTTGTACCAACACGTCCCTGTGAACCTTTTCTCAACTCACAGGAATTCTCGGCCCCAGCACTGGTACCAAACACAAAGATCGTGATGACACAAAGTCATTCAGTGAAGGGCTCTCGCTCCCAGTCTGTGCTGCTGACATGGTGAGTTACATTCCATGGACGGTTCCAGCATCTGGGCCGTCAGGCAGCACCTCGCTGCTGAGCACACTGAGACCAAAGTCACGACTTGTTTTTAAACATTTCTTTAAATTATGATCTGCTTAACTCCTAACTAACTCCTCACTCCAATGAGCTGTGAGCGGCACGTTGGAGTACAGCCACATGGAGAAAACGTGATGCTCAGCGGGTTGCTGGGTGCTCAAGTGCAGGAGTAGGTGGTAAGAGATGCGGAGGTGAACACTTCATCCTCCTCCTCCTCTCCCTCCTAACCCCTGGCTCTAACCCCCTGCCAGCCGCAGAGCAAGGAAACCGCTCCTATAGCTCAAGTTCTTCGGTACTGTCAGCACACCAAACTCTACATAGAGAGGGCAGAAAACAGCCCTATTTTTACACTGAGGTGAAGCTGTGTGTGATTAGAACCCGCAGCCACCCCCAGAAGGGTGGGCGAGAAATCAGAAAAGCCTCTGGGGGAGGAGCTGGCAAACGTTCATCACAACCTCAGCAAGGAAGAAGCTACAGGACTGTAGAAGACAGCCCAGCGCTCCACCCAGTGTCCAAGCACCTGCAGAGCTCTTCTAAAATACTTCACCCCAACCTTTAACCACGTGGAAGCGCGGCGAAGCCTCTGGCCGCCAGGTTAGCAGGGTCAGGCTATTTGTCTCATCGGGTGGTGGGAGCCCAAAGGGACTGTCCCCGTCCCTGCAGACATGGTGAGTGAACGGCCGTGAGCCTGCAAAAACCACTCGTGTCTCATCCCACCTCTCTGTGAGGACACCATCGTTAACCAAAATAAAGTTCAGAAACCACAACGAACACTCAAAACCCAGTAAGCCCAGGCAGCCACACCCCCCTCCGCGCTGTACACAGGTGGCAGAGCTGGTATTTCCTGCAGCGGCACCAGAGAACACCTTGTCGCTGCTGGGGGAAGATAACGTCACCAGCAGGACACCCCAGACAGAAGCTTCTCTGGTCACTGCCAGGACCTTTAGGTACAAGGCTGACCTGCAGCCCCCAAACCATTGGCAGGAAAGCTCCCACCACCCCTGAACTCGTGAAACGCGTGTCCTTTCCCTTCCTGGAAGAACCACCTCACTGTCCCCAGCCAGGCTGACTCGGGGCTGCCATGTCAACACCGATTCACGGTGGAGCTCCCCAGGGATTCCTGCCAAACGCTCATCGTCTCTCCGTGCTGCAACCAGCAATTCCAGTCCTGTTTGGCAGTGGCTGCTTTGACGTGGACACAGTTCACCTCTGGCTGTAAGTCACAGGTACCGAATCCTGGTTTGTGGGCACTGTCAGCTTCTCGGGACATCCCACCAAGGGGCTTTATGCCTTCAGTGAACCGACAGCACAAGGCCCCAAGCCACAGCCACTCACCCACGCTCACAAACCACCCATCAGGTGCTGGAAATTTCATCCTCAGAGAGCACAGACTCATGATGGGCTTCCGAAACCCCACGCTGCTCCCGCCCGCAGCTCCCAAACCTCTCGTAGGAAAAAAAAAAACAAACCAGAAGGAAATGGCTACAGCATCGACTCAACCTCCACTCTGTCAGGCGAGACACGCAAACCACAGGTGGCCTGTCAGAAACCAAGGCCAAGTTTCCAAAGCGCCCAGGACCTGCTTTCACAAGTCCCCCACCTCCCAGGGATACAGAACCTCCCCAAGCAGCACCGCCGGCATTTCTGCCCACATCCCAGCAGTGCGTCACCAGATTCCGCAATCACACAGCAGGAAGCTGTACGGGACGAGCCGGAACACGCCTGGAGAACGACTGTGCACAGTGTGCAGCACCACATCGCCTCCCGCACCGGTAACCAAACCAGAGGAAGGCGCCTGCTGCTGGCGGCGGGGAACCAGGCGCTTGTTGCCTTAGTCCAGGTTGAAGGACAGAGCGAATAAAGGTGTTGCCGTGAAATTCAAGCACCTCAGGTTGTAGTCCTGAAGTCCTTTCCCCAGATGACATTGACCCCGGAGCACTCAGAGTTCCCAGGATACTGCCCACTTCTTGAAAATTGCTCTAACTCACTCCTGAAGTCGCTTTTGGGTGTCTGCTCAGAGCTGCAACGACAGGACCGGCTCAGCACTGAGCTCTTCCCTTAATTGGGTTCACGTGCTCATTAGGGAGGCCTCTACCCAAACCAGAAGGGCTTTTATCCAACAGATGTACTTTGAAAGACTAACAACATCCAACCCTCACAAAACGGAGCTGCTGACGCTCTGATCTCCACGGCCTAATGGGATTACGAGCTCCCTTCAGCAGCTGCACGGCTGCCGTTGGTCTTTGAAGTCTTCGCTTCCCTCTCGGTGAAAGCCCCGCTGGCAGCATCCCACCAGGCGACTCAGTTCCTCTTTTTCTTGTTGGTAACAGCCCAGTGGAAAGGCCTCGCTGGGTTGGTGCTGGGACTAGACTGGGGTTAGGAACGGGCCACCCTGTTCCTCCTCTTCAGCAGCCAGCAGCCACCCCAGAGCCCAGCAGCGACGCAGGCCAGGCGGACCTCACACTGAGACAGGAATTCCTGTTTCTTCCAGTCGGGCCAAGCTTTCCCTGTGCCGGTTACGCAGACACCCATGTTCCAGACACCACCAGATCGACAGAGACTGATTCAGGCCATGGAAACATCGCCCTCGTCTCGCTCTCACTATGGACCTCAGCAGGCAAATCAGAAGCCGCCGCCTTCCCACTTCCCATCCTGGCTAACCAGGACCCCGCAAGCTGCACAAGGCAGAAAAGCTCCGGGCTCACAGACAGCAGCGTTCTACTGCCTTCCCGACAGACAAACATTTCTCTCCAGAGCCATACGGACTGCAGCTCACCCAGAGCAGCCGAGGGAAGATGCGGACCCACAGACTGCTGCTCCTGCTCTGCTGATGCCATCACCCTTCAGCTTCCTGGAGAACTACTCAGTATTCCAAGAGGATGAAGCCAAGTTACCGGCTTCGACTCATCAAACGGCGCTGCGATGTCAGCGAGTGACACGGTATTTTATACACTGAACGTCAGGAGAAGAGCAGAGACAAAGACAGTAATTACCAGCATGGCCCTTTGGTGGGGGCTCCAGCGATTCAACCACAGTTCTTGCCCTCTTCCTCCTCAGAATGCTCCAACCGAGCCCTGCCTAAGGCGATTTAGTTTCAAATCAGATTTCTACTGAGTTTAAACCCACCTAAGGTCACTAAAGCCCCCCGGAGGCTGCACTGATTTATATCCGGGGTTTTCAAAGATATTTAGTTAATGACAGACTTACCAAATTATATTAACTTGAAGTTACAGACACAGCCTCTGAGATTTCCTCACAGCTAAGATCTAAGTGAGGAAATGAGGTTTGCTGAGTAAGAAACAGTCTCTGCTTCTGCCCTGAACGGATCTGTTTCCTCATCACTGGGCTCCTGAAAAGCAAAGGGGGAAGAATCACAGATCCAGGCCTCAGGAGGAAGTCAGTTACCGAAAGGGGAAAAAAACCACCACCACCACAGAAGTGAACCAAACATCTCTCTGTAACGGGCAGTAACAAAAAGGAAAAAGCACCTTGGTCAGACAGAAACCACTTCTCTGGCCAGCAGTCCTCAGTTCCCTCTCTCTGCCTCGCAGTTCTCGCATTCCCAAGCCCTGGCAATCAGAAACACTGCCACGATTTCAGGGGTTATCAGCATGTTACAGAATCAACCAGGAGCAAACCGCCCGCTGCAGACCACACGTGGTTTAGACAACTCCTGGCCACCTCGTGGACCTGTGCTGCTCCCAGACTCCAGTCCTTTAGTCCTTACCCAAGCCTACGTAAGGTTTGAAGAAATTCTGTCCTTCTGCATCACTTCTGGGTCTTCCTTATCACAAAGAAGAAAAGATTTAAGACTTAGTGACATTTGTGATTAAAATTCAAGAATCTCAAGCAAACAGTCGGTCCTCACCCCGCTCCAGACACACCGACATGCTAAGACTGGACGGCAACAGCCTTCTTGCCTCACCTACCAATTGCTTCACGCTGGGGAAGGGATTTGACACAGCCTGAACTTCAGGGTTTGGCTTTATGATCTTTTCTTCGAGGGTGCACAGCACGTGACTGAGGGACAGAACGAGGTCAGCCGCTTATTATGGGCTAATTGTCATATTCCCTGAACTAGGACACCAGAAACTGCATTTGAGAGCACAAGAGCTCTGCAAAACCAGGGATGACGTTCTAAAATTAGAGTGCTAATGAAGGCTCATTAATAAGCAAGAATCCCTCTAGAATTCTGCAGCTCACGCTAAATGCATCGCCTGCATCATCTCAACCACACTCCACCCCTGCGGCATCGTAAGGTCCTTACTCCCAAGTCTCAGCAGAGACCGTGCACGCTCTACACAATCCCAGCAGAGCAGGGACGTACAGAGCGTTGATTTGCAGGATCTGACTGAACTTTTCACGTTCAGTCAGGAGCCAAGCTCTCAGAGAAGCACAGCAGCGAGGACACCGCTCTCTTCTGACGGCGCTCATAGGTGTACCCCGCCTCGTTCGCTGAAGCTGCACGTAAGCGTGCTGGCGTTTTTCTTACAGCACACTCGTCTTGAAGTGGTTTTAGTTTCCTGTCTGCTCTAAAAGGGGAGATTATCGGATTATCTCCAAACACACCACACAACGCGTGTAGGAAAACTGTGGTTCTCCCATTTCCTGTTCTACGTACACGTTTCAGAGACAAGCGTGAGGCCAGTGGCTTCCATCCGTGATTAACGGTCTGTTTAAAGGAATCATTACACCAAAATGGCTAAGCGGCTGCAAAACGTGCATCACATGCCTCACCTACTGCTCTCATCGCAATTAAAAGCGTCCGTTCTTTACTAACATCAAGAACTCTTGTTCTTCCATCCACCACAGCGGGTGGGAATACAACTACAAAGCCACTGCAGCTGCCCAGCTTTTCGGGCTGGTGAATGCTCGAGCCTGAGGAGAAAACAAAGCAGGTTGTTCTAAAAGGAGATGCCTCGACTTTGCCTGGACACAGAAATACACCCTTTGCCTGTCTTTCTGTTCTAACAGGCACACAGTGAGCTGACATCTACTGACTGCATCACGCAGCAATGGTAGAAACAGATTCCTCGCTGAAGAGCAGCAGGACCAGGCCTCTCATCCACCAGAACGCACAAACACCGCGATCACTCAATCGGAACCGCGGCCATTTGGTGGGTTTGTGTGACAAAGGAGCAGTAACAGCCTGTGCCGAGTCAACCCCTGCGACAGCAGCACATGCTCTGCTGTTCCTCCCATACGGCCTTCAAATAACCGTAACTCAGACTGATATTTTGGAAAGTCTAAAGCCCACAAAATTCCAGCGAGAACAGACACCCAGCTGTTCTCTTTTTAAATACATAAACTATTAGACTCCTCCGTCGTAAAACATGACATAACAAAATATTTCCAATGTAGATGACAACAGAAATTATCTGCCTGTTCTTCTGGTCGTGCATTTTTCTAACTGCCGTAATAATACACATCAGAGGGAGATACTTTACCCCTACCTGCATATTACACATCTGTGACCAGGGGGAAGCTTGTTTTCCGTGTCATCGACCTGTATCAAATAGCCATTTTCCCCCATACTCAGAACTTCATTTCTAGTTTTGTGAAAGAAGTCTGTGTGCTCCGGCATACCTGTGGTAACAGTGAATCCAAAAGGGAATCAAAGAGCCAAAACAATTATAAAAATGCCTGGTTTAGTGAAGAGTAAGGAGATCAGAAAAATACGAGCAAGAAGTAATTCCTCCTCCCACACATGGAGCCCACAGAACTGAAACAGTTTCTAGATGACACGAAGAACTCGCCCTTGAAACGTCGACGCTGGGCATTTGCAGGTCAAGCAATGCAGCTGTGCTTCAAAAGGTGGGAAAAACCACACAAATTCACCTACCACCTGACAAAACCATGAAGAATATCAATGTGGCAAAGCCAAGCCACTGTGTATTTGCATAATTTCACATTTCTACAGCAATGCGAGTGGAGAGGGATGAATTCTCTTTGTATCGTTTTGCGCGCCAGCGCTGTTCACGGAATGAGAAGGGCTTTGAGTCAGCACCCTAACACCTTCGAGAAACGTACCGACATAAAACTACACTGACGTAAAAGTAAATGCTCACCGACAGCCTTTATGCGATAAAAGGTTTAGTAAGGATTGAGGAAATGACGGCGATTCTCCAGCACTGCCTCAGTTCTGCACACACAGAGATCAGTCAGCTACAAAAGCGCTGCAAGTCAAAGCTGCCCCGTGCACCAAACTTCTCCTTTGCAGCACGTCTGACGCCTTATAAAAGTCAAATTCATTCCACGAATACAGCCAGAGGGAAGCGCTGCTTGCGGGCACACCCCGGCAGCCCCTCCGGACTCCAACCGGAGCGTGAGCCCAAACGGCCACGTACAGCCGCGAGAGGAAGAGCTGCTCCGCAAAGGAGTACACACCACGGTGTTTACAGAGCGACCAAGCACCGCAGCGCTGCACAGAACTCAGGTCAGAAACAACGGACTCACTACGCATGTCAGGTTCTAATGCTTTTAGTTTTAGCTGGAATTTTTGGAAATGAAAGCTGGAAATAACCTCCAGTTAGTCCCTTACACTTCATAAATAAGAAGCATCAAGACTCTTCACGGCGTTGAGATGCACAGAACTATAAAATGGTTTCAGAGTCTACTAAAAAAAAAGGAAAAAAAGAAAACAAAGTCCTTTGTCCCTACAAAAATCATAGTTTATGTTCTTCAGAGAACGGCCCCGGGGGTGCGTCCCAGTGCCAAACCGAGCAGCAGGAGAGGCCGTCACTGCATGCCAAACCACTGCTCCTGATCTGCCCACTGCGCCGCTTCGCTGTCGCTGCCTTCCAAGTCCCCCTCTTCTCCGCTTCCCTCCATATCATCCACGTCCTCCTCCTGCGTTGCATCTGTCGGACTTTCCTCTTTTTCCATTTTCTGCATTCCTTCTAGTGACTTCTGATCGTTTGGATCCAAACTGAGGAGAGTAAGAAAAAGAAAACATCGTCTGAGACCTTTTTCCTTTGTCTTTATTGTTAAAAAAACCCCAAAATCTCATCTCATTGCCTGGACTTCCTGTTTAACATCATCAAGAAGTTCTATTTAGATGATGCAACTTCACCTCAGGCTGACCCTAACACCGACTATTAAATCCTTATATAAAACAATTTTGAAGCCCAAGAATGCGCTTATCTAAACACCACACTCTTCCAGAAGACTTAGTCAACTCTTCCAGACGATTCTAATTGTAAAGTAACATGAAAGCGGTAAAAATTCAAACGACTGTGACTAAATGTGTTACACGCCAGGAAAAAACAGCTTGACCTATTTAAGCTATGTCAGGTTAGAGTGGACACGATGTGCTAGATTTAAGGTAAATTTAACTCGCTGAAACCAAAACGCGGTAACATTTAGCGTGGTGACACCCTGAAATAACACAGAGGTTACGTTAGATTGAATCACGCCGTTTAATTCACTAACTAGCTCATTTTCACAGAGCACCTTCCAGTCCAAGGAACGGATCTGAAGGTGCCTGACTATAGTAATTAGTTGTTATAAATCCATCCCTTAATCCCTTCATCAGTCAGGGATCCACATGCCTAGTGTCATGTTTTGCATTAACACAATCCCTACATCTCGCACTTTGCAGCCTTACGACCAACTAATTCATCACCATGCCAGCATTTGCCTGTTTAAGTTAGAGAACAACGTAAAGCCAACTCCGCTGCCCATCCTAATCAAGTAGCGGCTCAACTCGTCACTTAGTCAAGCGGACGACTGCTTCTTACAAGCCCAGCCTGTGGCCTCGGCGTCTCTGCGTTACCTCAGGGCGATGCTGTACTGGTCCATTGCCTCCTGATACTCATTGACAGCTACGAGGAAGTCTCCCAGTATGCGGTGCAGAACGCAGTCGCTCTGGTTAGCCAGCGCGTTCCTCAGCAACGCAATCCCATCTTCGTACTTCTGTTCTCTACCTGTTGACATGCACAACTACAGTTTTAATTAATAGCTTAGAGAAAGCTAGGAAAAGTCAGAGTGCACGCAAAGAGTTATGGCAACACAGGGCTACTTCTCCCTTCTGAGCCGCCAGCACGGGGGACAGCAGTCACACACTTTTTGCAAGATTCAGCTCTAAACAACAGCTTTTTGCGGCAGGCACTGCTACGCTCATGATTACGTACGCTTTACAGCCAAGACACTTTGTTTGCAACTGTTTCACGTGCTGCTACCGCGTATTTCTGTGATTTGTCCAGCGGGACGAGGGTAGAACTGATAAATCCCTGGCCTGTATCATCACCGTTACACTCTCCCCATCAATGAGGCTGCAGAACTCTCCTCCGCGTAAATCAGCACGCTTCAAATCAGCTGACGTGGGGAAGAAAGGAACTTACTAAGAAGTTCTGCCTTCTTCACCACTGCTTTAATGTAATCCGGCCTTTGCGTCAGCGCTTTGTCCAGCAGCGTTTTAGCCTTCTCCTGCGTGACCGGGTCTTCAAGACAGACCGTGGCTAAGAGAGTGAGCGTCTGCGCGTTGGCTCCCAGAGTTTTGTACACGTTGTTTGCCATAACCATCGCCTCGCGGATGCTGTTGGAGGCCAGGTAACACTCGATGAGACCTGGAAAACGTTTCAGTTTGAGTCGGCGCTACATACACTCACCCCTCCTCAGTTACCTGCACTTAGCAGCACACAGTCTCCAAATACAAACTGCAATTGAGAAAGGGGTCCTAAACATTTTATCCACGCTACAGATAACTGATTTCATCACTTTTATTTATGGGCAGGTACTATAAAAAAGCCTAAGACTAAGTACACCCAATCTAAGACTTTTGTCCAATTGCAGTACTGAGATATTAATATTTCACCTGGACTCTTCACAACTCACTATTTACTTGAAGCTGCTGTTGAGATCAACAAGATTTAAATAAATTCGCCACAACAATGACAAAGCTCCCAGTGGAACCAACCACAGAGTTAACATCAGCAGCAAAAGCGATCTGCTCAAAACACCCCCAGGTCTGTTTATATCCAGATTAAACAACAAAAAAGCCCTTTTTGAAAATCATAAATACAGGCGTTCTCTAAGATCCCCACTTCCGCCAGAGTTTTACAGGATTCCAGGTAATAATAGGTAATTTATTTACAAGAAAGCCAGCGAAGACAAGAACTGCTGTCTATTCTCTTGCCTAACCAGCATCTCAACAGCATCCTTCTCTGCAAACCCCCCCTGTACCTGTGAGCAGCTTCTCCTCGCTCACCTTCGTAGCAATCCAGCCTGCAAGGCGCAAGCCGAATGGCTTCGCGGAAGTGTATGATCGCTTCCTGCACCCGGCCCATGTTCCTGAGAGCGGCCCCTTTCAGCAGCAGAGCCTGGACGCTGTTACTGTTAAGCTGGATGGCTTTGGCTCCCAGGTACAAGGCACGAGAGTATCGTTTGCTGTAGAAACTATGACACCTATGGAAAGACAAGAGGGGTTGTCAATATGCACTGCCTGTGACATTCACAGAGGTTGAAAAGCAGGGGGAAAAAAAACTACAGGCAACTGTTGAGATTCTTGCATTTGAAGCTAAGAACTTACGTTCAGGGGAAACAACTCTTCAGGGGTTTAAAAAAACAGCATTATAAATATCAACTGTTACAGCTGTTTAATTTATCGTTGTTATTGCACCAGTGCGGTAACTCAAATCGGCTTAAACATACAGAAAACAACCAAACTAGAAAGGTATGGAGAGCTCACTGAATTCACCCCAAGAACAGAACAGATAGAATAGAAAAGACAAACAAAGCCCCCCCAAAAAGCTGACTCCAGTGTATCAGCTGTAATCCACTGCACGCAGCAGATGATCAAGAGTTGAGGGAAGAAAGAAAACAACTTACCCAGATACCACCCAGGGTTCTGCGTGTTGATCAGAAATGTTGAAGAGACGGCAGCCCAAGTTCTCCACATCCTCTAGTCGACCTTCACGGGCCAATAAATAACCATATACATCCATTCCTAAGAGAAACGCTTGAAGATCAATCCTCAAGAAATGGCAAGTTCATTCACAACAAGAGAAAAAAACAAAACCAAAGCCACAAACGCCTGCTTCAGACTGTGCAACTACCAGGAACCGTTTGGGATACACAGCTCCTGGACGTAAACGCTGAAC
>NW_010399760.1:54406-57576 GCF_000710305.1 Buceros rhinoceros silvestris
TACCCAGCCCCTGAACGTAACCGCTAACCCGCCAGCCAGGTACCACAAGGAACGACATCCTGCTGCTGCTCTAACGTCACTCAGTTACGCCAGGTAAACCTTCCCTTAGGATTTACTTGCCTTTTATCAGGTAGGGATCCAGCATTTGTGCTTGCTCAAATTTTAGAATTGAGTTTTTATTATCTCCGGCTCTGAAATACAGGTCTGCTAAGCTCCCCAGTAAGTCCACATTATCCCTCAGCAACGACTTCTTCTCTAAAGAGCTTTAAGAGAAAAAAAAAGCCTGTTATTTATATAAATAAATACGGTTTTATATAAATATTAATATATCATTTGATTACATCATGCTCTTTGGACTCTTACCAAATGGTATTTATTGCTCTCGTGTTATCTCCAGTGTGCACGAACGCGTACGCCTTGATCCACACGGAAAGCCAGTCCAAGTTCGGAATACTCTGAATCACGTTGATGGTCATGGAGGCCACTTCCGCGCCCTTCACCGACAGCGAGAGCAGGCCTGTGCAGAGCAGAACACACAGCAAGCTCAGCCACCAAACTGAATAGAAATTAATGGTCTGAAGACCAGAAACTCTGTCCCTTGACAAGCTCAAACAGGCAGCTTGTTACAAGGCTTTCATTTGCTTAACGTGGGCATTACCTATTCCACACAAACACGCGTCACCCGGTGCCGAGCGGAATTCCAGCCCTAACCCTGTTCAATACGGAAATGCTATCCGTGTGCATCACCTACCCAGGATGGCGTCAAGTGCTAACGGGCACTGCCTCAGCACTTCTTTGTAGCTGGTGACAGACGAGCGTTCTTGACCTGCTTTCTTGTAGAGATTTGCCAACATCATATTGATCTACAAGCAACAGAAACGTTGGTAGAGTCAAGGCTGAGCAAGGAGAAAAGGTCACAGCTTTGTCCTCCCTCCCTCCCTCCCGGGCAGGAGACAGAATTACCTGCTCTTCTTCCGAGATCACTATAACCACGCGCTATAGCATTAAAACTGTTGCTTCTTTCCGAGTCTTACATCGTTTCGTATTTGCATAGCGCATCCTGAAACCTCAGCGTTTCGCACACACGAAGTCAGAAGATGGGCCGGTGTTTATACACAATGCCCAGAAGGGCCCGTCTATCGATCACATCTGCCTTCTCTCAGCTGATCTCGCTCTATCGATGGGAGCGTTTGAGAGAACTAGCTCAGGAGGGTAGAGAAAGTTTCCATTTAGCTTCTGAACGAAGTCATGGTTGATAAAAGAACAGAAATTATTTGGGCTCCACAAGGAGCTGGTTTCTGCTAGAACACTTTATTTACTGGTGTGTACAGGCAAAGTTTGCTTTTCTCAGTCTTTTCTTCTGTTTCTATTAGTCAACTGGCCTTTGGACAGAACAGTTTGATGTTTCTAGAGCCTAAGCCGGGGCAGCATTAGCAGAATACAGGAATAATGCTAACACGAAACATAGCTGATTGCCCTGATGTGTTTATCTTTTAAGCCCTTACGACACAACAGAGCCAGCAAGCAAAGACTCAACACACTTGGCACTGCCGACCACAATGGGATCTAAATATTTAACATCATCTAAACTGTTATTAAAAAGGATGGAAAGATTTTAAGAGATGGGAGGACTGGCATTCCTTCAACTTGCCCAAGTCTTCAGCCCTTCACTGCTCAGACAGTACAGTAAGACGTGAAGCGCCGTTCCAAACGCGCTCTGCTTTCAATGACATATTAAAACACTCGCCCAGTTTGGGCAATCACAATTTATCAAGTTCCCGTGACTGGCTAAGAGTGGAAACACCACAGAACAGTCAACCTTGTTGACAGACAGCTGGGCTATAGGCCTCCCCTTCACAAGGGCCTGTGACAAACGTCTGTCAGAACTAACCTTTGGCGTCCTCTGTCTGGATGGAATCCCATCAAGAATAGCAATGGCATCTTTATCTTGCTTCAGCATGGTATAGCATTCAGCCATTTTATATTTCACTTCAATTTCTGATGGTAAACACTGAAATGGAAAACAAACTTTAAAGCAGAAGGCTGGTTTAGTCAAGAAGATGTGCATATGGTTTTCTCATTAAATGTTTACACGATGTTGAAAAAATCCACTGCCATAAAGTTAAGTGAGACATACTGCTGGCTCCTATCGCTGCTCTCTTCAAATGAAAAGCACCAACCACACATACAAAAACATCCCCCGTTTGAGGCCGTATTAAGCTTTGCATCAGAAACCACCACACTGACATTTTCAAAACAGATTAACCTTAAATATCACACTTATTGCACGTGATAAATCTGGAACCTGATGCTCCGAGTCAGCAGCATGAACTGTAAGGGGGAACGCGGTCATTTGATGCGGCACATTGGTCAGTTTTTATGTACCTGGCTCTGGGGAGTTGACGCAGCGTTCCCAGTAGAAGGTCTGACTTTCGAAGTTTTACTCAACGCTTTTTTCTGCTGCAAGGCCATGGTATACTTACTTACAGCATTTCTATACTCTTTATCGTGGAAGAGGGAGTCTGCGTGATATACCAGGAGCTGGTATTTCTGAGACGGTGAAAACAGCTCCCTAGGAGAAACGCAGACAGAAAGGCTGAGGTGAGCTGAGTGCATGAGAACCAAAACCTTACAGATCCGAAGTATTCGTAGCTTTGGATTGTCTGGCTTCAACTTCCAGCTGCTGTTGCGTCTCTACTGCACTGCAAGGACCTGGAGTAACAGGTACCACCTCCACACAAAGGGCTTATCTGACCAGCGCCCTTTATCCAAACTCAAACAAAGGTAATGGCCTTTCCTGACACCTCATCAGTGACAGCAGCTTGTTCACCTGCTTCGCCACCGTTTACCTAACGGAGCAGCCCCCGTCCTCCCCAGAACCAACCGCACACTGACCACGTCCATTAAAGCACGTTTTGGTCAAATGGACTCAAGCTCATGAGGCAACCCAGCTCCTTATACAGCCACCCCGGTCCTAATCCCCTGTTCCTACGTTTTACAACCCCCTTTATAACGTTCCCTGTGCGTCTGCAGGAGTGTTCAAGGGTCAGGATTTCAGAAAGGGATTCTAGTATCGGTTAGGAGCTCAAAACCCACCCGAAATTATACCTTACAGGGAAGCCCTGAAAAACAAAGGGAAGCCTGAGTCAGGGGAAGAGCCGTGACCCACA
>NW_010399760.1:57649-57875 GCF_000710305.1 Buceros rhinoceros silvestris
GGAAAGAGCGGTGACCCACCCAGGGCACCCCTGGAAGGAGAAAGCCGCCCCATCCCTACCCGAACGCCCCGAACTACCCCCGAAGGGTTCAGAGCCGGCCTTCAGCCCCGCAGCGCCGGGCAGCGGAGGACGGCGGCAGGGACAGCTCTACAAGCGAGCCTGCCTCCTCCCCTGCCCGCAACCACCCCTCACCGCCCTACGAACTGCCGCCCGGCCCCCCGCTCCG
>NW_010399761.1:0-1383 GCF_000710305.1 Buceros rhinoceros silvestris
GGAACCCACCAGGAGGTCCTCAAAGTCCTCCCCGAGGTCCTCAGAACCCTCTAGAAGGTCCCCCAAACCCACCAGAAGGTTCTCAGAACCCACCAGGAGGTCCCGAAAGGTCTCCAGAAGGTCCTCAACCTCCCCAGGAGGTCCCCAGAACCCCCTGGAGGTCCTCAGAACCCACCAGGAGGTCCCGAAAGGTCTCCAGAAGGTCCTCAACCTCCCCAGGAGGTCCCCAGAACCCCCTGGAGGTCCTCAGAACCCACCAGGAGGTCCCGAAAGGTCTCCAGAAGGTCCTCAACCTCCCCAGGAGGTCCCCAGAACCCCCTGGAGGTCCTCAGAACCCACCAGGAGGTCCCGAAAGGTCTCCAGAAGGTCCTCAACCTCCCCAGGAGGTCCCCAGAACCCCCTGGAGGTCCTCAGAACCCACCAGGAGGTCCCCAAAGATCTCTAGAAGGTCCCAAACTTCCCCACGAGGTCCTCGAGATCCTCCAGGAGGTCCCCAGGACCCCCTGGAGATCCTGATGACCCACCAGGAGGTTCTCAAAGTCCTCCCCGAAGTCTCCAGAACCCCCAGGAGATCTTTGGAACCCACCAGAAGGTCCTCAGGAACCTCTGTAAGGTCCTCAGAACCTTCTAGAAGGTTCTCAATCGCCTGGGAAGGTCCTCAACCCCCCCTAGAAGGTCCTCAACCCCCCGGAAAGGTCCTCAACCCCCCCTAGAAGGTCCTCAACCACCCCTGGAAGGTCCTCAGAACCTTCTAGAAGGTCTTTAACCCTCCCTGGAAGGTTCTCAAACCCCCAGGAGATCTTCAGAACCCTCTAGAAAGTCCTCAAAGCCCCCTGGAAAGTCCTCAAAGCCCCCCGTGAGGTCCTCAACCCTCCCTTGAGGTTCTCAGAACCTTCTAGAAGGTCCTCAATGTTCTCCAGAAGGTCCCCGACCCCTCCTTGAGGTCCTCAGAACCTTCTGGCCAGGAGATCTTCAGAACCCTCGAGAAAGTCCTCAAAGCCCCCTGGAAAGTCCTCAAAGCCCCCCGTGAGGTCCTCAACCCTCCCTTGAGGTTCTCAGAACCTTCTAGAAGGTCCTCAAGCCCCCGGGAGATCCTCAGAACCTTCTAGAAGGTTCTCAGCTGCTCCACCAGAAGGTCCTCAAAGCCCCCCATGAGGTCCTCAACCCCACCTTGAGGTTCTCAGAACCTTCTAGAAGGTCGCCCCCGGGAGATCCTCAGAACCTTCTAGAAGGTTCTCAGCTGCTCCACCAGAAGGTCCTCAAAGCCCCCCATGAGGTCCTCAACCCCACCTTGAGGTTCTCAGAACCTTCTAGAAGGTCCTCAATGTTCTCCAGAAGGTCCCCGACCCCTCCTTGAGGTCCTCAGAACCTTCTGGAAGGTCC
>NW_010399761.1:1418-1655 GCF_000710305.1 Buceros rhinoceros silvestris
ACCCCTGGAAGGTCCTCAGAACCTTCTAGAAGGTCTTTAACCCTCCCTGGAAGGTTCTCAAACCCCCAGGAGATCTTCAGAACCCTCTAGAAAGTCCTCAAAGCCCCCTGGAAAGTCCTCAAAGCCCCCCGTGAGGTCCTCAACCCTCCCTTGAGGTTCTCAGAACCTTCTAGAAGGTCCTCAAGCCCCCGGGAGATCCTCAGAACCTTCTAGAAGGGTCCCAGCTGCTCCACCAGA
>NW_010399762.1:0-22205 GCF_000710305.1 Buceros rhinoceros silvestris
GCCCCCCGTCACCCCGCAGCAAATAGACACAGCCCTCCCAGTGAGCACCGGCACGGCCGACTGGGGTGGGTTGGTGGGTGGGCGTCTCGGCTGAACGCTCACCTCCTGCCCACGTTTTCTTAGAATCACGGAATGGTTTGGGTTGGAAGGAACCTTTAAAGGTCAGCGAGCCCAACCTCCCCTGCAGTGAGCAGGGACATCTTCAACCAGAGCAGGCTGCGCAGAGCCCCAGGGTCCAGCCTGACCTGGGATGGTTCCAGGCATGGGGCATCCACCACCTCTCTGGGCAACCTGGGCCAGCGTCTCGCCACCCTCAGCCTAAAAAATTTCTTCCTTATATAGAGCTTGGGACATCTTCAACCAGAGCAGGCTGCGCAGAGCCCCAGGGTCCAGCCTGACCTGGGATGGTTCCAGGCATGGGGCATCCACCACCTCTCTGGGCAACCTGGGCCAGCGTCTCGCCACCCTCAGCATAAACAATTTCTTCCTTATATAGAGCTTCAACGGGGGCTGGAGTCAGGGAGCTGCCAGCAAGCAAATCTGTGTTTGTCATAGATGTGCATCACTGCTGCACAAGGACTCAGGGGCCGACTGCCACTTTACAGAACCACAGAATCACTGACTGGTGGGGGTTGGAAGGGACCTCTGGAGACCATCCAGTCCAAACTCCTGCTAAAGCAGGTTCAGCCAGAGGAGGTTGTACAAGATTGTGTCCAGGCGGGTTTTGAAAGTCCCCAGAGGAGGATACCTCACAACTTTTCTGGGCAGCCTCTGCCAGGGCTTCCTCACCCTCAAAGTAAAGAGGTTTTTTCTCATGTTGAAAAGTTGAGGTGGAACTACCTGTGTTCCAGTTTATGCCCGTTGCCCCTTGTCCTGTCACTGGGCATCACTGAGAAGAGTCTGGCTCCGTTCTCCTGACGACCGCCCTTTAGCTATTGATCAGCACTGATGAGATCCCCTCTCAGCCTGCTCTTCTCCAGCTGAACAGACCCAGGTCCCTCAGCCTCTCCTCGGCACGGAGATGTTCTGTACACACTGCTGAACGTACAAACCCCGGTCCTGTATTTGAAAGGGGAACTGTCTTTTTAACTGCAATTATTGGTGAAACACAACGTTCTTCTGCCCCTGCAGTTCTGGCCTTATTTATACCTCTGGGGTCTCTCAGCTACCAGAACAATGACACTCTGTAAATAGCAGCAAATCAGTTACCAGCCTACGTGAAGGCACTGGACCCACAAAGGCTTATGCTTTGACAGATCTTTATGCCTCTGGCTAATTAATCGCTTGAATTCAGTGGCAGTGCTCAGAGTGCATGACACCAAGTTTAAGCGTAAGTCTTTATTAGAGCAGGACCTTGGATGGCCAAGCACATTATATAAATGTAGGAAATAACCTTTTAGCCCACTGAGAAAGAAGTTTAATACCACTGTTCCTCTGAACACGTACCGAGTGCTTTGCAATAGGAAGACGACAATTGTGTACTGGTGAAAAAGAGGAAGGCACTGACCTTAAGTGTCTGTGAGAATCTGCAGGTAAGTCCACGACCTGCAGCTTCTGAAGAAAACAGTATTGCAAACACGGGGCTAAATAAGCTGAACTCTGCCATCAGCAGAAGAGAGAAGAAATGCTTGAAAAGCCAAAAATCCTGCGCTGGCAGTACAAGGGGAATAAGCTGGACAATAATCAACGCCGAGCGTGGCCAAGTGAAGGAAAGTGTTAGTGCAGTCTGGCACAACCTGTAGGAGACAAGTTTTCCAACCCCCTTTTTTAATAAGTAGAAGGATTCAGGAGTCACGTAACAGATGATCAGATTTTTTTGCGTGAGGCCAGCAGAGAAATCTTAACATTCACATTCTTTGCTAAGTGAAGAGTTAGTGAAGTAGTGAGCTACATCTGCAGATTCAAGCTGCTGTGCACCATCACAACAACCAGGTAACATTTGCCAAATTGCCTGAACTGCATGAGTGACTCCAAACAAAGCTTGTGGTAAAAGGAGTCACCTGGAATAATTTCTCTTCTCACAGGCCTTAAGTAAGTACTGGTCTTTCATACCTGTTCCCTAGGTGATGCTCATTTAATACCTCTCTCTTCCCTCACGAGCAGGGCTGCTGGCCCAAACTGCGTGTGTGCTCTCTGTGAGACCAGCCTTATGTAACTGCAGACAAAAACGCTTCCTCATCAAAGGCACCATGGACTAAAATAAAGTTGTACGCCATCAGCATGAAGTGATAAGTACTAACAAGTGAAAGGAGACAGCTCTGAGGACGAACAGCGCTTAAAAAGGGGAAAAGACAAAAGTCATCAAATGGATGCTCATGGAAAAGCAGATTGACTCAGTGAGGCAGAGGATGTCTCTGCAGCTACAGACTGCAGGGCATTTGTTTAGACGAGAGCAGAAATCACCCAAGGCAACCCCTGACAGCCTCAGGCCGAGATGTTTGCGGTCCATCTCACAACGCAACACAGTTATGCTGCTGAAAGAAGCCAAATAGACATAAGTATTTCTGTTCTATTAAGACAATTTATAGTTCTCCAGATCTTTCCCTCAGATAGACACCCCTCATGTTCTCCTCCACGCTGCCTGGTTCCTTTCTCTGGGCAGAATAGGTAGGAAAACAGCACTTATAGATATTTTATTTATAGATATAGATATTGTAAGGATTTTAAGCATTATGGTAGTGTCGTCGTTGTAATGACTCAAAGGTCATCTCTTCAGTTTTGTGTTACTGACAATAGCTGTTCCAAAAGCTTCATCTAAGGGAATGTAGCTAGAACTGAAATGGAGGTATATTCCTGTGTCACGCTTAGCTGATGAGGTAAGCCTGGCTTTGTCACATGGTGAAGAGGTCAGTCTCACGCCTGAGTTACGGACTCCGTGATTTAACATGGCAAACACAGGTAATTTTCACTGGGATATCCGCTACCTCCCTTCTACAGTGCTCCCCATGACGGGAACCGTCTACCAGCCTTTGACGAGAAACAGGCTTTTAATATTAATTACAACTATTTATAACGCTGTCTGTAGGCTGTTCGCCACTCGGGAGGACCCTACCAGGTGCAGACCACAGCTTTCCGCTTCCGGCCGCAGAATGTGACTCTGCTGAGTGCTGCTGCACGAGTCGTTGGTCAGGCCTTTTGCAGCCGGAAAACAGATCATCGGAGACAGAGCGTCGGGCGAGGATCTCCTGAAAGCATAACGATGCTGAATTAATAGCACTGAACAGCTGTCTCACTCCTCGCCACTCTGTCATTCAAGTCTGGAGCTGGTCAAAGGAATGTGTCAGCCCACACAGGTGGGAGTGGGAGGGAAGATGTAGAACTGAACGAAGGAAAAGTGCAGCAGAATACCTTCTTTCCTTTTTAATTTTCACACAGCAAAAGAAAAACAACAAAACCCCACCCCAGGTAACCTTTATTTTTAGGTCAGCCTTCAAGGTTTTTCTGAGGTGAAAGAAAAATCAATGTTTCAGTTGTGTTACTCTCTCGTTTCCCTTTCTTTTAGACATAGATCAATTTTAAATGAAAACAGTGCTCTCTTGAAATGAAAATGAGAAATGTTTTATCTAGAAAACGTCAAGCTAAATAGGCTGGTATTTTTCATTATTAAAATGTCTAAATGAATGCTTCTGCTTTTTGGAATCTTCCCCCATTTTTTTTTTTCAACCAAAATTATTAATCCAAGTTCAGGAACAATTGGTGCCTTCCGTACGTGCACTACTCCAGGACTTACTCCAGGACGTTCTCCAGGACTAAAAGGGTACAGAGGAGCCCCAGAGCCAGCTGCGGAGGCCGCCTCCAGCAGATGTCTGTGCCCAAGAAGCCACTGTGACCCTCGGGCTTGGTGAGGAAAATGGCAACTGGAAGCACAACTGCTTTTGAACTCTTTCTTTCGCTTTGCACTGTCAGCAGGTGGAAGGAACATAAAAATCCCTACCTTAACTCTGGCTCCAGGGGTGCCAAAATAACTTTGCTTTGGCTAATAAGCTGTTGTTAGGGCCAGAATTAACAGCCCATCCATTTTTTTCTGGTGTCTCCCTCCCACCCAAGCCTAACCCTTCATTTCAGCTTCCACAGCACCAGCAGTAACATTTTCTCTGAGCGTCACACCAATAGTTCCCCTCTCCTCGCCTGCTGAGGAGCCTGCAGCAGCTTGTGCAGACCAAATCACCCGCGCTGGATCAGATCCCACAGCCCTTTTTAAACAACGGAATTGCTGCCCCCCTCCCTTCTCCTGCAGGATGGGGAGGTTCCCAGCCTGCCTTATGGAAGCAATGAAGCAAAAAGCCTGGCAAGAAGGGGCAGAAGGCTTGCCGGGAGAGACCTCTGCTCCTTCTGCAGGCAACCTGAGGGACGGTGCTTGCCTGATCTTCGTTAACTCACATAAGCACTAAACTGAAGCTCCCTTCCCTCTCTCCTCGCTGCCTAAGGGCAGTGTCTCAAATGGTCTCAAACCCTTTCTCCTTCTATTGGCTTCAGGAGCAACGGCTCCATTTTGCAGCTGAACGGGGTGGATACGCTGGATGTCCACGTTTTCTCACGGCCCGTGCACAACATTGTGAATCTGTGCAGCTCTGTTTCCTCAGTTTGGAAAAAAGAAGGTTCACATCATGGACCTGCACACTAAGTGAGCACTGCAACTGCCTGTGAATTGGTTAACACCGACAAATTACATTTGACATGCGGTTTCATCAGAATATAGCCCAATATTCAATCAGGACCCTTTTTGAGGGGAGGCACCACGCAGAAGTTTGAACACTGTGATCAATATATTAAAGACCAGGGAGCCTTTGAAGCTGAGCTGCTCTAATTAATCATCTACTTCATTTTGCATTTAGTTTGTCTCAGAAAAATACTCTTTCACTTCCGGTCTGTCCCCAGTATCGATAAGGGATCGTGCTCCGGTGTGGAGGGACTCTCCTGAGCCCTGGGGAGCACTCAGCCCTTCATTTCCGAGATACTTTAATAAATGAGCCAACCTTTGAGCAGCAACCTGCAAACACAACCAGAACATAGCTGCCTTTTCCGCAAACGCATCCTGATGGTACCCAGGCATAAGCAGTCCTGAGACTTGCCTGCTTTCCTTAAAGCACTTACTGACGTTGTACCAGCCAAGCCTTGGTCTACTTCAGCAGGTCAGACTGGGAATCCATTTCAACACAACCTCCAAATATACGCTAGAAGGAGTAGCCGATGTGCCCGGTGGCTGGGGAAAGTAGATGTTCTGTTTAATTACATGACAGAGTTAAAGCGGAAGCAGAAACACAAGCACGTAGGCAATTAATGAAGGGCAAGAAACTTCCATTAGATTTCAGTGCTTAATATTAAGTATTTTGCTCAGGTGAGACAATTCGCCAAATTCAAATCACTGCTAAACCTGAACAGTCTGTCTCTATCCTACACTTAGAAACAGAGCTTCCACCACCAGGGTCAGAGGGTCTGAAGTCAGATTCAAGTGTCTCCAGAGTGGAGCACAAGTAAATGGTTTAAACTTGCAAAGCCATCTGTGCTGAGGGTTATCATCCCTTGACTCCAAGAGGGAGCAACTACCAGAAGGCCTTGGCAATTACGAAATGCAGAATGGTGTTACTTTACCACTGCAGGCTTCAGATGCCACCAAATACACCTACACGGCAGTACAGTAAGGGGCTCCCCAAACTGCGTCCTGTGCTCTACTGGCAGCCCTCAAACTCATCCTGCACAGCCCGCAGAAGGATGGCAACATAAGAGATGGAAGGAAGGGAGCACCTCCCCAAGAGCAGCACTCTCCCAGAGCTCATATCCCCCCTCCTCTTCCTCCTCTGCGTAGGGGCTGGGCACTGCGCTGTACCAATGATGAATTGCCTTTAAGCAGCACTTTGCATCTAAGTAATGCCAATGTGCTTTATAGATGAAATACTTGGCTGTCGTAACTCCGCTGCAGTTGGAATGATTTCAGGCGATCTGCACTTGCATGCATGAGTGAAGGATGCAATGATGATTTTTTTCATGCACGTTGACGTCCAGCCATGGATGAACAGCTGTCTACTAGCTAACTACATGCATCATGTGCCTTCGGAGAATACTTGTCTGACTGAAACCTGGAGGGAAATGGGATAGACCCTAATCATGAATCGAGAAGTCTGAGTCTGTAGGAAGCTGCCTGGGACCAATTAGTAGCACTATTATTGATTCGCTTACTGCAGCACATAAGATAATTACTTACCTCTTGATTTTTCCCTATAAATGTGTTCAAGAACAGATATTTTCATGTACACTCTCGTTGGTGTGTCCTTTTGACCCCAAATCATTTTCAGTCCCATCACCAAACACTTCACGGAGGCAGTGAGACTCCCCTTCTCCCCATGTACTTTCATTGCATACCACGGTCCCGATATTCCTCCCACGCGTGGCAGAAATCTCACGAGAGGTCAGGTAGCCAAAAAACCCAACAAATAAAAATGATTCAGAACCTTGTGATTAATCTTCAAGCATTTTCTCTGGGATGGGGCAGCTAGCCTGAGTCAGTTATTAATTACTCCCATCTATTTCTGTGATAGGTGGACCTGCCAGAGCTCTGCAACGCTTGGATCCAGAAGGCAATTTTCCCATGTTCATGGGTGCTTGGCTCTGGTGTTTTGGTTGGGTTTATGCCATCTCTCCTTTCTCTGACAGCATGCTGTTGTATTTAAAAATAGAAAACTCCATCTGCTGTAAGGGAAACCGAACTGCAGCTAATGTGGAGCCATTTCTCTGGTCCACGCTCAGGGCGGGGACTGCCGCTCAGAAAGTAGTCTCAGACCTGTAACGACCCAGACAGGCTCCTCGTTTCCCTCTGACTCCTTTCCGCTAAAATGGAGTAACAGAAGAAACAGCTGGTCCTGCCATGAGCTCCGTGAGGGTGGAGTTGTTTCCACACAAGTGACCCACTGGGACCCGTATTGTCCCAGGGGTGCGTGGCCAGGCGGGTCTGTGGAGTGACTCCCAATGACTTCAGGAAGCTCTGGATCAGGCCCAAGGGTTCTGCACCACTTTTCCAACGCCCCCTGTTTTCCACAGCGCTCGGCACGGCCCCAGTGCTCCCGCAGATCCGCCAGTGGGCTCTCAGCCTGCAGCAGGCTCCTGCAAAGCCCCGAGCAGAGGCTGGGCCATCCCCTGAAGGAAGGCATGGGGCTCCCCAGCAGCGGCTGGAGGAGACAAGCAGACCGCTGCAGGAGAACCTAAGGCTGTTCAAGGGATGGCGTTGCAAAAGGTTAGAGATTTGCACTTCAAATAGCCAGTTCCCTGGTGGAATACCGATCCCACCCCGTGTACGCTTTGCTGACTCGCTTATGGCAACTGCTCATTAATTTGTTTAAATATTTTCCAATTTACGTGCTCACGGCCTCTCTGACTCCTCTCACTTGTATACCCCCCCCCAGACCCCTTCCAGCTGAGGCATGATGCTGCTGCATGGTGAGGAGCAAGGTGGTGGCACACCGGGATTTCCTGGGATGTCAGTAGCGTGCTGGGGCATCAGGGAAAAAACCCTGATGTTGCAGGAGCAATAATCCCTCAACGAACCTGTTAAAGAAAAAAGAAAAAGCCCCCAAAAGTTTGTTACTATAATACAGAACCACAGAAAGACCCCACAAGAATAATTCCAGCTGAATGTAAAGAAACCAGTAACTCCAGCTGAAACCAGCTGGGGAAAGACCTTAAGCAAACATACAATGAAGAGGGAACCTGAAGCTCACAGCTTATTATTTTGCTCTGTGGTTTCAGAAACCTGCCTGACATTTGGAACATGTAAAACTTAAGAGATTTCAGGTAAAACAGCAAAATACAATCAGTGAACTCTATCCATTTGTCAAAATGTCAGAGTTGCTTTTTAATGAATTCCTGACATTGTAGCATTTGTCTGGACCTTCCAGTGGCTTAATATCTCCTCCTGATGTTTGTCTTCTGGGAAGCGACGAGGAAAACTGTTCTTGTGCCACTGGGCTCCCAGGGGGTTGAGTTAAAAAGCACTAACTGTCTCTGCATGCGTTACCTTACTGGATTCACAAAGGCTGTTCTCACGTCTCACGTATGTCCGGTTGCTCTGATGTACCGTCAGAAGACGCAGCCCTCAATCTGATCGAACTCGGGGGTCGCGGTACGACACTCTCAGAGCCATCCTGGCAATCCACTGTGCACTCACTGCTTTCAAAAGTCTACCCAAACACCCGGCGACAAGACCACGAGGTACCCCTAGAGCACTCCACATCCTTCTGGGGCAGCAGATCGCTCAAACGCCGCTCGAGCCATATTGCTTTTTGTTGGTAACTGTTCCAGAATTCATTGCCAGGAGACAACATCTGAGGACTCAGACTTTTCAAAGGTTTATCAAGCAACCCGGAAAACAGCCAAGAGAGCCATCTAATAAAAACGCTTGAAGCAGAGTCCAGAACAACACAGTGCCCTGCTGCAAGAACAGCATCTCCAAACTGGTTTTAGACCCAGGATCCACCCTCGCCAACCAGACCATGTTTGATAATTTGGAGAATAAAATTGTTTTGTGATCCTTTCAGATGAATATCTTACACACAGACCGATGAGCTGTACTCTCCTGTCTGCTCTCATGTCAAGCTGTCAGATAAAGTGCTGAAGTATAAATAAAACAAAGACCAGATTTCCTTTTTTGTCTGGCCTTAAGGAAAGTACACTGAGCGTCCCAAATAAATCCTCATTATGTTACTTTTCTTAAAATAAGATTAGTGAGAAAATAGTTTAGCACATGAAAAATTCCTCTTCCACCATAGATCAGTTGGCAGACCCTGACAGAGAGACAGGAGACATTCCTTTTATCTGATGGAAAAAATCTTTCTTCCTGGCCTGAGCTATGGCAGCTTTATTCATCAGTATTTTCTTTTTCTGTTGAAAAATGCCGGTGGGTGAAGGCAGCAGACTATCTTTGGTAGGACATTATTAAGCTAGATTTCGGGAAGCTGCAGTTTGCTGCTTCCCACAGGCTGGGAAAATCATTGAAATCCACGTTTCCACTGAAATAAATTCCCTGAAGGAGCTGGGGAATCATCTCCCTATGCCACAGTTCACAATCTGGGAAATGGGGGTCAAATACTCTGTCGCTTTAAAGGAGGCACGAAAGAATGACACTAATTGACTTACCCAGGTAAAATACAGATATCCATTAACGAATTACAAAAAGGAGCTACGGCTCTGAACTGCATCTCTTCAGCCAAACAAAAGTGTAGCTTGCGGTAAGTAGAACATTCATTGCCTTGTACTGAAAAATACTTTATCATGTGCACAGTGAGAAACCAGGAGACAGACAGCCGTGCTTGGAGGGTTAACTTCCCTAGGACAAAAGTGTCCCGGTCTGTCACAGCCTCCACAGTGCCACAAACAACACCAGCAATGGACCAGCTCGCAAACAATTTGGGCAACCACTGCAGGCTCCAAGGCATCAGATCTTTAGGAATGAGCACACAAAATATCGCAGGATTTCGTTTTCAAAATGCCAGGCTAGGGAATGTCAGTCCCCAAGTCCTTAAAGGTACGAGTCAAAACGAGCAAACACGGAGCTGAGGAAAGCAGCACGTTTGCCAAGTGAAGTGGAGGGTCCTGATTTAGCTGGGAAGGCGCTTCTGTCACTTGTGGTAACTGAGGTAACTAAGAAGCGTATCTCAGGATTCTGGGCTCTGGTAATTAGTTCCCTTCTAACAGTTTCAGTTCTGCTGGTCATGCTAACGATCTGCATGACTGGAAGCATAAGTCAAGACACAGTCTATTAGTAAAGTGACTTGGAAGGCCCAGGCTCACCCAATAGGGGTGGGGTCCAAGGTGGAATTTGCTTGAAGTGATTTGAATCTTCTGGATATAATTCAATAATCATGACTATAACTTCACAATAATAGTTCACATTAAAACGGGAAACTACAGCCAATAAATGTAGCTAATTTGAAAAGTTATGTCCTACCCAGCCTGATTCTAGAGTAAGACTAAGTCAGCAACTTCTTTATGTCTTTTCCATCACGCCTCAAATCCAGAGATAGCCGTTTTTTCTTGTTAAAAACCCAACACGGGTCATATCCTTGGCTGGCTTCAGCCATACGAAGTAGAGTTACAACCACCAGTTCTCTGACCTGGAAGTGCAGCTCCAGAACAGAATGAATAAACACATTTAATGAGGAAAATGAAATGGAAACAGGTTGAATCACCAAAAAATAGAATTCCCACAAACAATACTTCTTCGCTGATTCATTTACGTCATCTGCAGAAAAGACTTGCAAACAGTAAGCGAAATGTGGCGCCTGGCTTGGAGCTATACACTGGTTTTAACAGATCTCAGAAACGTGTCTCTGTTTACAAAGCAAGACATTCAGCTCTCTTATCTTACACTGAATAATCAGCCTCGGCAGTGACAAACTGCTTCCAAATTAATCAGCTTTTGATAGGAAACTCTATCAAATTCCAGCGGAAATCGCATCATGGGAAAATGGCTCCTGGAAAGAAATGGCTCAGTGCTTGATGCATCCCTTAAAAAACAAGAATTCCTTGGTATTATCTCTTAATAAAGATGTTGCAAACAATAAAAGCCCCAAGTGTTAGTTGTACTAAGCAGTTTTGATTACTTGGGGTTTTCATCCGATTAAAATGTGTTAAAATTGGCATACAGGTATTTAAATTTATCCAGAGTTAGTAGAGCTGTATTCCAGTTTCTGGTTTTATATTCCAGTCTGGTTTTGTACTTCAAATTTGTATTTCAATTTATGCTGAAAAACTGAAAACTAAGAATTTTTTAGTTTTGTTTTGCATGAGGCATCTGTCCTTTAAATCTATTTCTTCTCTCCTCTTAATGACAGGCAGCAATAATGGTCCATTCTCTGTGCGGGCAGAGGTTTCACCTATACACAGCAGCTACCGTTGCTCTGACCGGGTAAGAGTTAAGGTTAAGCACTTTTGCAGCTCTGGTCATTTTCTTTGGTTGCCTAATTGGCAACAAAACTCTTTGGAAAGGCTCGCGCTGAGCGGAAAAGGAATTATTGATGAAACGTTAGGAGTATCGATGGGATGAATGGAAGGTAACCGAAAAGGAAATGCCTCCTAATTAAATATCTGGTTTAGGATTTGAAAATGTACGTTGTCCTAGATAGGCCATTGATCTGAGAAGATTCCACAGAGTACTGTGTGCCGCAGGAGATGCTCTTGGGACGGGAAAGAAATCATTTATCCATTAAGAATTTCAAATTGCCAGGCTGTAAGAAATCCCTTCCCCATTCTCTTCCTGCCTTCTTCAGTGCCCACATAAAAACTCCCCATATTAAAGAACAAGATTAATAGGTCGAATTCCCCCGAACACAATCAAAAACCATAGGAGAAAATCCCAAATGTATTTCCCCCTCAGTCTGAAAGGGATGAGGTTATCCTTGTTGACCACCTTCCCTTCTCATCCACAGAAGACACCCCACCGCACTACAAGAAACCCTGAGGGTCTTGGCCCGGGCTGCCAGGCTCTGGGCTGGGCAGCTGCCTTTTAGCCCGGCTTGGAGGGGAGCACGTCAGATGGGAAGGAAAACAGAGAAAATTTTCCTAGGAAAATTGCCTTGTTTCTGCTGAATTCATCCACAAACTGACATGCTTCTACAGGACGTTTTGAGTTCTTTCATACTGGCTTTTCCTGGCAGAAAAAAAAAGAAAAAGAAAAAAAAGAAAAAGAAAAAAAAGAAAAAGAAAAAAAAGAAAAAGAAAAAAAGAAAAAAGAAAAAGAAAAAAAGAAAAAGAAAAAAGAAAAAGAAAAAAGAAAAAGAAAAAAGGAAAAAAGAAAAAGAAAAAAGAAAAAAGAAAAAGAAAAGAAAGAAAAAGAAAAGAAAGAAAAAGAAAAGAAAGAAAAAGAAAAGAAAGAAAAAGAAAAGAAAGAAAAAGAAAAGAAAGAAAAAGAAAAAAGAAAAAAAAGAAAAAAAAAGATATAAGAACCAGGAAACGTTTCCTCTGAAAATTTCCACCTGACTGTATCCCAGATCCCATTCAGCAGCATGTTTCTTGTCAAATCCTAGGAGTTGAAGGGAAGAGATCTAAACAGCCCAGCAACCAATAGTTTATGTTGGGCTGATGTTTAAATGGCTTCTGGAGATCTCTTGACAGTTTTGCTCAAAGTACACAATGAATTGCTATAAATATCCTGACATAAGGCGAAGTGTGGGAACTCAGAGTAAACCCTCTGTCCACCGAAAGCTCTTTAACCCTTTAACCACACGCACCGGGGACAACCAGCCTCTCCGTACACTTTCCTCCTGAGCGGGACAAGCACCGGTTACCTTCCCGCGCCATTTATCTGGGGCTGAGCAGATGGAAAAAGGTTTTACCCAGCATCTGCCACGTTCACTAAATAATGCAACAAACTCGTTTTCCTTTAGGCTGCTGCCTGAAGGTAGATGTATTTTCAGTTTGAGCAAAGCGCTGGTTGGGTTCAGTAAGTTCCCACTGCTCAGCTGACCTCGCCGTGGTTTGGGTTTGGGTTTCTTTGCTTTGGTTTGGTTTTCATCATGTTTGGGGTTTGTTGTTGCAGGGTTTTGGGGGTTTTTGTTTTTTTTTTAACATAAGCAACGTGATGAATTATTGTTTTCCCCAATTAATATAAAGTCTCAAATGTTTAAATATGGGCCTGCTCCATCAGGACTGCTTTGAGGAAATAAGCTGTTATTTGCTTTCCTGGTGGGATTAGTTCTTGTCAAATACATTTTTAATGCACTTCTGGTATCTAATGAATTATGCAGCATGCCCCTTTTTCTTCTGTCCAATGAGGTTTGAAAGAAATCAGGTCAAGTCCGGTGGCAAAAAATGACATAGTATTCTGAAATAACCCCTAGTCTGAGTGAAAGAACCGTTCTGATGGAAACTAATTCCTGATGAAGCAAAGAAAAATCTTATAAATGAGCCAAGCCTCCATATTTTCATGGCCACTACCACCAGGGTTTCTTCCAAAGAGGCAGAGGCCAAGTACAATTTTTACATGCCTTAAAGGAAGCTGGTGAAAGGCAGGTTTGAAACAATCAGAAGAGGGTTATTCGTCCCTCGGTGCGGCGCAGGCCTGTGGCGCTCCTAGACAGGGTGTACCGAGGAGGGGGGGAAGCTTCTGTGGGTATGAGTAGAGCCTGGACACAAACGCTAACGAGAGCTTCACGGCCAGCTACTAAACAGGAAAATCATGGAACACTCAGGACCTAACTCCTCGAGCTCAAAACGCTCAGCTGCTGGAAGAGTATCAGGAGAAAAGTCATATGAGCTTGTCCTGTTCCGTCTTCTCCCTGGGCACCCGTTGTCATCACTGTGGGATGCAAGAAGTAGCTTAGATGGCCCCCTGGTCTAAACCACTATGGTTATTCTTGTGTTCTCATCATTATTAAATGGTAAAATCTTTGAATAAAAGACAAATTGACAAAGTTACCTCTGTTGCTTGGTCAGATTTCCAAACTCAAACTCTTCTTTTTAAGAAAGGGTTGACTGCTATTTCTGTGGCGTAGCACATGCAGGGGGTGTGCGCTGTTCGACACGAGATGTGGGGCTGACTTCCAACATCTCCCTCACCTTAGCTTTGCCTCTGCGGTGCTGACACTGATTCACTCCAGGATGAGTGACAGATGCTCTGGCTCAGACTGAGATTAAATATGTGTATTCAGGAAAGCCATTCTACTCATGTCAAATTTCCGGAGGCTTATCAGCTCTCCTTTTTTCCTTTATAGAGTTATAACATTTTGGCTATTGCCATTAAAAACTGAACAGGTACATTATTTCCAATTAAACTTTGACCATCACCACATTCATATTCGCTCCAATTTTAAAAATCGCTCATTTGCAATTTTCCTGACAAGAATCAAATTAACAGTTTTGCATTGCCTTGAGCTAATACCCCTCTCAAAGTCCTGTACACCTACGTGCTCTGTTTCACTGGGATAGCTGGCCTTTCCGGATCCGACTTGGAAGATTATCTGTCATGTGGGTTTTGCACTTAATTAAATACCAGATCCATTGCTTTTTGACTGAAGCAATTTGAGCTCAAATATTCCCTGGGGGATTCTGGAGAAGGAAATTGTTCTTCTGCCTCCTGCTTGCAACGTACAGTGTTTTTCCAAAATTTCGGTTCCTAAGATAGCCAAAGATGTCACACACACCTTAAAGGAAGAAAAAAGAACAAGTTCTCTCAATCTCAAGACTTCTTTTTTTCGAGCAACACTACTGGTTTTCAATTTTATTTTTATTTTTCCTGGAGAGTTGTCATTATTCACTGACTAATGAGAAAGGCTTTAGTTAATCAAAACTTACCTTGACGCGACGTCTGAAGTTTGCCTGTTAATACACCACCTCCTACAGTTACGTGCTCCTCTTCTGGCCCAGCCATGGTTATCCACTCCAATCCCCTCTGTGTGACTCAGAACTGGAACATTAACTGAACTTGGCTAACTCACCGCTCAGGAAAGGGGCCTCATCAGCAATTTAGACCGTCTGGAAACAGGTGTCGCTTAATTTCCTCTTCTGGAGCTCTCCTCTTGAATGCACACCATTAAATATTAATTGTCCCTTGAGAAAAAAATGGGGAGAGGGTGACTTCTGCTGGGTGAAAGTGGGAAAGTCATGTTCCAGTCCCTGCTCGGATTATATAAGTAGATATGCAAAACAGAGCGGTTTGCTTTGCTCTGTTCCGTTTTTACAGGGGAAAAGAGACCCTTTTGCAGCACCCCCAGGTGCAGCAATTCAGCATTTCACCAGTTTGCCTCTCGCTGGAAGTGTTTTCCTTAATGAAAGCACTGGAAGGCACAGACACAGCATTAATAATGTGCCTCCCTGGGCTTTTTCTGCAGGACTAAGCATATCCTGAGACTGTTTATCTTCAGACAAGCCTTGTACACAAGACGGGGTGGGGGCAGAGGTGTGGGCTACGCCACAAGCTGTCAAAACTGGAATCATTTATCACACGCACACAATTTGAGAGCAGCCCATTCAAGGTCTCAGGCACTTAGAGCTTTATCATCCTGCGTGAGTAACAGCCCATCGCCACCACCAAGTAAAGGACACTTGCTGCCGGAGCTCCGTGCACGTGGATTTGGGACAGGGAACCTCACGAGTAACCAACAAGGTGGGGATCCTCACCAGCACTACGTGGATGTCTTTATCAGATCTGACCTTAGTCTCTCAGAAGAGGGAATGAGTACTGCAAGACATCTGGACAACAGATGTGAAATACAACCCGCCCGCGTCTACCACATTTGAGCTGTTACGAACGGAGCAATGCGCGTGTATTGTAAGTGACTACAGAAGGTGAAGGATACCTGGGACTCGGGCAGTCCACCTCCAGATGGGCAAGGAGACGTACGGGACTACGTCAAACAAGAGGAGGTAGGAGCACACCTGAAAATTGATGTATAAGGAGGAAGAATTTGTTACTGCAATAATCAGTGAATTGGGATTTGTTTATGTTTTTTGGTACCTTTGGACAAACCTTGCACAAGGGGTAGTTATCCACCCTCGCGTGTGTTTCTTGGCTTCTTGTTTCTCCTGCTGGCACAGGTGCAAAACTCTCGTGAGGTGAGCTTGCTCTGGGGATGCTCGGAAATTCATGCAGTGACAGGGGTGGGAGGAAGAAGCGCTGCCTGTCACACGGGGGTGACTGGGAGCGAGGAGAAATTCAGCAGTGCAGCAAGCTCAGCTGAACAGAGAGTAAAAATCCGGGGTGAAATAGGTGGTCATTTCTAACCTCGCTGGGTTGGAAATCCCAGCCCTTTGGCTTCTTAGGTAGACACACAAGCCACAGTGAGAGGACAACAGCCCACCTTTCTAGCTGATATCTTACCACGTGCAGAGGGCTCTGCTCCAAGAGACAATGGAAACAGGAGATGAATGATGGATATCGGGAAACGCACCAGTGAACTCCACCTGACTCGCGACTTCACACTGAAAAGTGTATGGAAAGACTGATTCGGACCACTTTGATTTTGAAATCGTCAGATTGGCTTGGCCTCCCAAGATCTGAAAGACAACTTCAAAACCAGTTAAAATGTTTCAGTTTGACATTTTGAATTTTCCCCATTTTTTCATTCTGAAATACTTTGTTTAAAATTGTTTTTTTCAGACATTGAGAGAATTTATCCCTGACCTCCTGAAATGACCTGAAAATCCTCCTTCAGACAAAAACTGATTGTTGGTTTGGCTTTGCTGGGAACACTTTAAAAACCTTTAGTTCAGTTGACTTCACTTTTTCTTTTAATTTAAGCTATGAAACTGAGAACTCAGCTGCTGACAGAGCTACAAACTACGATGACCGTGCCTGAGAGAACTGGTTTGCTGGAGGGCAGGATCATCAGGAAGGCAGAGAAAAGGCTGATTATTTTCCCTCTGGAGCAAGGGGTTGCATCGAGAGGAACTACCACAGACTCGCTATTGTTCATGGCACAGGAGAGAGAACTCCTGCAAGCGGTGACTCTCGGCATTGCTCTGGCCCCTCCTAAACACGTGCGATAACCTCAGAGCACTGCATGTTCACACGGATTTTACAGAGGCTTACAGGAATTTTCACACAGGCAGTATGTGGAGATAAAGGCCAGAACTTTCGTATGATAGCGCCTGTCATGGAAGTTTTAAAAATGCGGGGGGGAAATCTGTATTTTTAATCATATACACCACATATACTTCCCCACAAGCTATTAAAAGACATTCAAACAGTCTCATTTTTCATTCGCGTGTCACACCGCTTCATACCGCTGACGTGCAACAGCAGCTCAGGTTTCACCCTCACTCACATAGCTGGTTAGGTGGTAGGTAGCAGATTAAGTGCGTTAATCGTGCTAACATCAGAGAAAGCAGTTGCCGGATTCTGCAGCCTGCATTAACAGCTCCGAGACGGATCAGCCACCGAGCAAAGATGCTGAGCTGAGCCTCCGCAAGCGAGACTTGTTTTCTCAGGAGCGAACAACTCTTTCCTCAGGAGTAAGTCTCTCCAAAATGTCCAGATGGCAACGTTACCTAAGTAGCATTTTAGAGCGATGCTAAATTTGCAAGGTGCCCACGGCAAGGGATACGAGGACAGACGTCTGTGTTTCAACGATACTTCACCAATTGTTAGCACTCTCTGCATATCCAGTATTACCCAATGACAAAACTGGAAAAATAATAAGGTACACGTACGTACCTTATCTCGATCGTGCTCAGTAAAGCATGCCACACAATTTCTAAGCTCATGGTGTCCACGTTCACTCTACACAGAACTCTGTGACTTGCCAGCGTCACCTGGCACTCTGGATTCGTAAACCCCAAAGGGTTTTGCTGCTGTATTATTTCACCATGTATGAGTAGTTGGTAGGGGTCCCCTTTTCTTTAGGTTTGTTTTCTGGTCTGACCTCCAGTTATTCCACACAGATTTATTTCTGCGCCTGGATTTCTTTAGCCGTTTCATTTCCCTTCAGACCGCGCTCTTACACACACCATTAACAACAGAGGGCTCGTTACACTGCGTGAGTAAAGTGGTAAATTTATTGAACTATGGTAACAAAACCCATTCTGTTCACCTCTTCAGTCATTTTATCATCTGTCCTTCCAGAAGTCCCATTAATTCAGTCTCCGATTCTTTTATTTTTGCTAATCCTTCTGCTGCTTGTGAAGGCTTTTAGCATCCAGCACAGCACTGGATTGTCAACGTACCCATCTCTTCACTGTTTTCAACCCACCTCACCTACCAGCTGCTTCGCAGGGTAGTTCCAGTAAGATTCCACTAGTTTTGACTGTTGCCCACATCAAATGTTTAATGTGCGCTGTCAGATTTAATCAGGTGCTTGCTTTATCGTCTTTACTTCTATTCCAAAGAGCCAGCTTAGCAAGGTTTCCCACTTCACAGATCATCCAGTCTATTTGATGAATCGTGCTGTTTGCAGCCCAGTAACTATAAGCTTTTGATTATTAAGAATCTTGGAGAATTCTGAACGGTACAAGCTAAAGACTTTTCAGCCAGCGCTTTGGACTCTGACCCGCTCCAGCACCTCTTGCCTGCCCTGTGGAACAAGTCTGAACGCACAACGAACGGAAGCATCAACGATTGCCCGTGTAACACATACCTGTATACACAGCGATCGATCCCTGAAGCACCAATGACAGCAGTTTTGGCCTAGGCAGTGTAGTATGACAAATTTACAGATGCACACTTGCTTTAAACACTTTCTGGACAAATTCACCTCTGTTGAGCTCCACCACCAGTATGTTGAAGTGCTTGTTACGACTGCGTGTAGCCCTGTAGTGATTGTGGTGATGGTTGATAGCTTTCTACGGTGAGAAAAGATCGAGTGCCTAGGGCTGATTCTTTCACATGTGTTAGCTTTTTTCTTTGACCATGAAGTTTTGTTCATATGCCAGTAGCTTAGCAACGGCAGACAGTGTGATTCAAGAAAGTTCACTGTTTCCTCCCTGGGAAATAATACAATGATGACATCCCAGTTTAATCTTCTATTCTGCTGCCTTTTGGGGTGTAGAAGATCAATTTATTTAGAGCTGTGCACTACAAGCAACAGCTTTGGGAGCAATCAGCCCAAAAATGGTCTCAATAATGCTGCTGTGATAGGGTAAGCAATCGTTAAACCAGAAATGTAGCGCCGGTAACACATAGCTCTTTGGCAGACGGGTAAGTTTGCAACCTCAGGGTTTTAATTCTCTAAAATTAGGGAGCAACAACAACAAGGTAACCTGCAATTTGATGAAATACAGCCCAAGATCTTAAAGTGCATCTGCAAGAAATTAAAAGCAGGATATACCTTTAGGGTCCTGGTTTAAAGAAAAGGTTTTTTCCCTACTTCTTTGTCATGAGTATCCGAAAGTTCAAGGCTACACTGTAAGGTCTGCACTGAGAGTGCAGTTCTGCAGCCCCTCTTAACAAGAGCGGCCCTGCGGAAGAAGGCTGAGCAGCATCTGTGAGTGGCGCTGGCCTCGTGTCCACAAGAGAGACAAAAAACCCGCAGGTATTGATTCCAGGCTGATAGCCCAACTCTGCACCAGGTCAATTCTACACCCTACCAGCTCTGTACCAGTCCTGTTCTACACTCAGACAAGCTGATACAGTGGCTGCTTCGAGCAGTGATAACGCTGGATGGTCACAGTCCCTGCCAGGGATGGGGATGCAGAAAGGCTCCGGCTTGTACTCGCTCCTGTGCGGACCAAGGTCACTGCTGAATCCCGTGTCCCACGGTGGGGGTGCAGGGAGTGAGGGGCCGCAGCTGCGGGGAGGAGCGGACCGGACAGGTGACCCTACACCGATCAACAGGGTGTTCCATCCCGTGGACATCATATTCAGTATAAAGCTGAGTGGCCACAAGGGCCAAGCCTCTTCTTCCAGTACCTCTTCTTGGGTTTGGTACTGGTTTGTGTGTATTTATATACGTTTCATTTTATTGTTATTATTTTCACTAAAGCAGTTGTAGTTTTCTTTTCCACCCGTCAGTCTCTCTCCCTTATTCCCTTTCTCTTCCCCTTTGGGAAGGCAGAGGGGTTCACAGAGAGCATGTGGCATTCATCTGGTGGCCAGCCCAGCCCTCACCCTTGACACATGCCCAAAGTTTTCTATTAGTCTTGCCAGGTTAGTTTTGAGATGGACAAGTTCCCTGGCCCATCTGCTCATGGTTTCGCTTACCCGAGCCCGCAGGAGGTAGTGGAAACACACAGGGAAAGCAGGCAGGTTTGGGCTTGCACCAAGGTAAAGAGCTCAGGTGGGCAGCACCATGCAGGGACATGAAACTGCTTTCGCTCTGGCTCTGTTCTCTGTCCCAGCTCTTGCAGGGAGCTCTGTGAATAACCGAGCTGGTACAACTGGGGGAAGAAGAGTGTGGGGCCAGAAATGAGCAGTCGTGGGTGGAAACTGAGCAGCAAAAGCCTCCTTCGGCTGCGATTGCCACTGAACTACTGAGCGCTTGAGTGTCATTTCAGACAGTTTCTGCAGCGCTGGAAGCAAGAGAAGATGCTGTTCTTGGTTTGGGTGGACTGTTTTGGGTGGACAGGAGATCCGTGACTAAACGTGACAGCTCTGAGATATGCCTCTGTAAACCAGCATGGTGTTAAAATGAAGCTCTGCCTAGCCGAGGGGATTTTACCACCACAGTCCTTTCTGGAAGAGTCTGTTAGAATCCATCAGCCACTAAACCTCTCAGGCGATGGATAATAGGCTTTCAAACAAGACTCTCCACAAAGCTGTGAAATACGGTATTCCACTGCCTTGTCCTTACACAGCCACCTATTCCTTTATAAACTGAAGGGGTGTTTCACTCCAACAGATACTTCCAACTCATATGGAAATGCTGTTCTAATTTGATAGCATTTTTACTCACTTTACAGAGTGGAAAATTTTGCATTTAAGACCAAAAATGACTAGCAGGTCATTTAATATCATCTCTTTATCTTGGACACCTAAACTTTACTCCATGCTAAGCTAAGTAATTCATTTGATCTAAGCGTCCGTTGTGCTTGACAGCACCACAAACTCCCTTAATATTCCTGCAGTTCACTGTCTTCCCCACTGATTTATAATTGTCACAGCAGTTTCCCTATTGTCACCAGCAGGTTTTTCTGCTCTTCCTGATTTTTTTCCCCCCCTCTCTCTTAGACTGCTCTGTACAGCTTCAGTGCACGTTGCCTGGGCTGGAGTGCTGGGCATTTCCTAAGCTGAAATGCCAGCACGCTGTGGTTTAGATTCTCCACAGCCTTAGAGTTCAGTTACCAGTGAAATCACGTTTAACTCTCAAGCTGTTTGCAATCCAGACAAAAGGATTTCTCTGTACAGCACCCAAAACTGACAAAGTTACAAGTGCTTAAGCTTCTTGCACCAAGATCAAATATATAAAAAAATTATCTCCCTCCGTGTATTTCCTGTGGCTGCAGCTTTCTGTGTACTGTACAGCTTAGGCTGCATCTACAGAGCCTCTTTTCATGTATCACAGAAGCTTTTACAGATAAGCTCCCTCTTATAATCCTCCAAGGGTTCCATACAAATTCAGCCTTTTCCCTTCTAGACTTCTTAATTTCTTACTTATTGAGAAGATATTTCTACACTTGACTTCTTAGAGTCTTTTTCATTTCCTTGGAGATAAAATGATTTTTTTGCAGAATAGCTGTTAAGCTCTGTACCCAACTGGCTTATTAACAAACTTGTGCCTCAACAAGGTAGCAGAGTTCTGCCCCTTCCCATTGTCCTAAACCAGTTTTGGCTGTACCCATAAGATGGCATAAGGTCTTGAACGAGCACTTTAAAACTGGCAGTGCTCATCTGAGTATTATAAACACTGTGTCAGTTAAAATTCATTCCAAACATCTTGGCAAAACCAGTTTTGTATCAGATGAAGCAGGAGGTGCCAGTATCAGAATTCCCCAGACCACCCACAGGTCCTTTCAGCCCCCTTCTCATTCCCTTCCCACTCCTTGACTCTTGAGCTCATGGCACCTGGCTGCTGTTCTGCACATGCAGGCTTGGGTCATGCTCTTTTTATCTGGAACCTCGCCATAACCAGCTCGCTCGCTCTGACACTCTTCACATGCCACTTTGCATCTGCCTTTCACCTTGGATGCCCTTTCTTGGACCGGGCTCTTCTGCTTTCCCTTAGGCCTTTTCCTGAATCGCAGGTATTGCACTTAGTAATCCTGGCATTGCCACTAAGCCAGAACCAAGCCCCGGTGCAGAGCCAGACTTGCCGTAAGCAGCATTCCCTGGATGCAGCTCAGTGCACTGAGGTGCTCATGGGACCGAGTAGGCAGGAGGGCAAAGCAATTTCTCCTGGCAAGCAGACAGTGAGGAGCTTTGCTGCGTCACCACTGGCTGAACATCTCAGTATCAGCCTAAGCGGACCTGCAGAGGACAGGCTCTGAACACCACGTACCAGGGACCACGAATGCCCGTGACAACTCTAGTTCTGGCAGTGTGACCTTCTGCAAGCTCCAGGAGCCAGATCCTACCCTGGTGAGGAATACAGACGTCATTCCCACAAGTACTCCAGATTACGGAGTTTGGATCCATTTCTTCGCCGCTAAAGGAAGCATCCATAGCCAGGGAGCACACTGCTACAGGGAGGAAATCTTTGAGGAAAGCTGGGCTACAGGTCCCTAGGGACGCTTCGGTTCCTACAGAACCCCAGGACAGATCCGGGATCAAGACCAGATAAGAAATTTTGGGACTTTTCCTAACAGAGTTGTTTTCCCCTCTTCTCTTCTGGGGATGCAGCCAGGCCTTG
>NW_010399763.1:0-231 GCF_000710305.1 Buceros rhinoceros silvestris
TGGGGCTGGTACCCGCCCCGGGCTCCAGCTGTCATGTCTGAAACAGCAGATCCGTGCCGTACCCATTTAAAACCGCTTTAAAGCAACGTACAGTTCATCAGCAGCGCGTCGCCCCACAGGAGGGGCAGGTTTGGAAGCTGAAAGACACGCTCTTAGAACATTCCGGCGCTTCCCTAGGGAGAGGGAGAGTTTTCCTACCACCCCGACTCAAAGCCATCAGGGACGTCGCAC
>NW_010399763.1:559-813 GCF_000710305.1 Buceros rhinoceros silvestris
CATGCCCCCGCTCTGGGACCCGGCTTGGTGGGGGAGGACCTGGCGTTCGTGTTTTTCCAGGACTCTCTGGTCCCTTTCCAAGGACCTTTCCCCTAGTTGTGCTGCTGGAAAGCTCCTCCCCGAGGGAGGCGGAAAGGCCTCGGTTGTTATTCCAGGATCATTCCCAAGGCTGAACCCGGAGCGGCCCGGTGCTGCGGTCGGCGCGGGGGGGTCTGCCGGGGGGCATGAAGGTCTGGGCCCGCCCGGACCAGCTC
>NW_010399763.1:1000-1408 GCF_000710305.1 Buceros rhinoceros silvestris
CTGCCTCGCCTCCGGGAGAGAAGCCAGCCATAAGAGGATCCATGCCACCACGGGGCAGGCGCAACAGGTCCGCGCGCAGGAGGAGCGGGGGTTAGAAGAGCGGGAAATGCCGCCGGCGAGGAGAGGAACGGAGACCCTCCACCAGGAGCAGCCCGAGACCGGGAACCACTATCTGGAAGACGCTTTGCTTCAGAGTTATCTGAGAGCACACCTTCCTCCCAAGGTCAGGTTTGGGTCTGTGTGTAATTGTCACCCACACGGCCCAGCGGGACCACGCTTGGAGCCCTTCGGTGCCTCCGAGCCTTTCGCTGGGGGGGTTTATCAGCGTTCCTTCGAGCTCGTTGTCTTGGGGTCAGCGCAGGGGTGAAAAATACTGCCAAGGCGCCAGCAGAAAGGGGCAGCGGTTAC
>NW_010399763.1:1590-2231 GCF_000710305.1 Buceros rhinoceros silvestris
GGGTTGTTTTGGGATTGTCAGTGTGGGCGTGTGCTGTCGGCTCACCCGGAGAGGGAAATTCAGAGAAAGGGAAGAAACTAAGGTGCTTCCAAACCACGATGTGCTCTTCCACTTCTCCCCGCCCTGGGACGAGGGGCTTTCAGGGGATTCCTCTCCGAAGGGCCGGGGCTGAGCGCTCGGGAGGATGTTGGGGTGTGCCTGTCCTCGGCACGGGTTGATTTGCAGGCAGAGCAGGCTCTGTGGAGGGGTGCAGAGAGGTGGGCTAAGCGCCATAGCAGCAGGTCTGTGTTCTGGGGGAGTCCAGTCCTCCAGGAACCTCTGGGAGGAGGCGGCTCGTCTCGCTGGCTGTCCTCTGCTGTCACCCCAGGGACCACAACTGTGTCCCCCTTTTCAAGGAGCAGATCTCGTGGAGCAGAGCGTGACCTCTCTCCATGGATGACGCCAGCAGAAGCCACACGGTGGCCTGTAAAGCCAGCGGGTGAGTAGAAGGGCAGAACGTGGCCCTCAGTGACGCTCCTCTTGCCACCGCTCGCTCTCCAGATTGTGAGGCCTCGCAGACGTGGGGTACTGAGAGCATCGGGACAGCACCAGCAGCTTGCTTTTGTCACGGAAGACGGGCTTGTGGCCTCCCTAAGCCCCCC
>NW_010399763.1:2243-5142 GCF_000710305.1 Buceros rhinoceros silvestris
CTTTTGTCACGGAAGACGGGCTTGAGGCCTCCCTAAGCACCACCGTGGCCTGCCTGCCTGCCAGGAAAGGAGACGAGGGAAAAGGAGGATGCCTTTGGGCAGCCGCGAAGATCTTGCTGCTCATCTGCACCTCTGGAAGCAGCACGATTCAGATGTCCCAAAGACTAAAAGGGTGGCGGATGCCTTTCGCCAAGGCTGAGAGCTGCTCTCCGCTCCTTCTCCAAAGAGACAAAGCGGCCACAAAACCGCCCGGAGGAGCAGCAGCGTCTCCCTTACGTTTCTGCGCTTGGTCCCGGCGGGGCACTGTTGCCTCACGGCTGAAAGGGAGAGGAGCCCAGCCTGCTCGCTGCTTCTTGCAGCACCCGCTGGCCCACAGCCCGAGAGCCGCCAGAGCACCTTCCTCTGTGGGAGAGCAGCCACGGGCGAAGCTTTGGGTGTCCCACCAGAGCAGACAGCACGCTGCAGGCCGGTTCCGGTTGTATTGTTCCCCGGGGTTCGGTGGTGAACACAGAAATCTTCCTGGAACGGAGGAAAAGATTGTTTTCCTTCTCTAAAGGTGACTTCTGGAGAAGACAGCACCTGCTTTTTCTGGGCACCATTTTGGAGAGGGGCCTGTTGGTCCTTGATCCCCCTGAAGACATGTCCTCCAACATAAAGGATGTCCGTTTGCGCTCCTAATGCGCAATAATTTGAGCATTTCCAATATATTCATCCCTGGGACATCAAAGGGTGATGGGACCACCCTTCAGCCCTGCCCCCCGGGTTTACAGGCGCCTCCTCCATGTCCTGCTGTACGTTTTTCTGGCTGCCGTGCATTACATTCAGCGTCACGATCATCCCAGCTCTGGTTTGGATCTCTTACACCAAGCACAGTCGCTTGGGTGACACGGTGGCTCGTAAGGCGGTGCGTGGCCAGGGCGTGAGCTCACAGCCAGGCAGTCGGGGGTTGATTTGGTGAACGCGGACGAGGTGCAGGGAGTGCTGGAGTTTGGGTTCACTGCAGTGCGCCGACCTGTTTGGAAGCCTCATGTTCCCCTGCCCCCCAGGTAAACAATTCAAAGGTTCTCGTGCTTCCAGGATGAGCAAAGTCCAAGAACCTTGGACCCTTTGGTTATGCCTCTACAACAACCCTCAAGTCGTTGTTGAGATTTGGTGAGCGCTAGAGGTGTACACCCGCCCCAGCTGAGCTCCGCCAGCAGCAAACGGGGCTGTTGACAGGGCTCCCACGCGGGGTTTGGGCTTGCGCTGTGATTTTTAACACTATTCCACCGTTCACCCCGATGACAGCCGGCTGGTCCGAGGATGGGGACTTCCAGAGCAGTAACTGGACAGTGGGTGTTGCATCCTCATTCCACACGCTGAACGGCAGAGTGACGAAAGAATTGATCTCACAGGATGTGGTTTAATGAAAAGTCAATTGTTACACTGAGGGGAAGCGAGCAGCTCTTGAGGGGCAGAGAACAGCGAAAAGAACGTTCCTCTGATGAAAGCAAATCCCGACTGGGTGCTTCTCTGGCCCCAGTACAGCCTGGGCTGTCGTTATGCTAACGAGGGTCCAGCAGGCTAGAGGGTGGCTCCGCCTGGCCGGATGTCACTCACCCACACGTCAGGCCTTCGAAGCCCGGGCACCTTCCGCGGGCTTTGGCCACAGCGGGTGCGGAGCAGCTGCAGGAGGCCCTTCCTGTCACCCTGACACCCGTGTCCAGGAGGGTTGGTGAATGACTGCTCTGCGGGGGCCCGTTTCCCTCCACTAACTACAGACAGGCTGCTCCGTCCACACCGGCCGAGCCTGGCTGGAACGGGGGCACGTGAATCCTTCTCCAGGGCCGTGAGGATGCAGGGGGGGAATTTGACTCTGGCCCCCCTGGGTGCCAGGCTGGAGCTCGAATGATTGCTCTGTCCTTCCTGTGTGCTCTGATGGGCAGCTCAGGTAACCGCTGAGCCCAGTGGAAGTGTTCCTGCACGGATGAAGGCTTCCCGTGTCTGGCAGCTCTCCCCCTGGCGTTCTTGCCCAGCAGGGATCACCGAGGGGCTGAGGCTGGAAGGGCCTCTGGAGGTCATCTGGTCCAACCCTGCTGCTCACGAGCATCTGTGTCACTCTCAGCCCCCGTACAAAAGCTCTTCTCTCTTTTGTAAAATCCAGAGAAAAACATGTGTGTAAGGTCCTCGTGAGTTCATCTGTTCCAACCCTGCTGCTCACGAGCATCTGTGTCACTCTCAGCCCCCGTACAAAAGCTCTTCTCTCTTTTGTAAAATCCAGAGAAAAACATTATCTTAGGGGGGGAAAAAAAAGTGACAGCTGAGTACAGCTGTGCCGGCAGAGGCTGAGGGACAAGGCGTCCTGCTCCACCAAGGGCCAAGTGGCCAGAGGCCTCTAGCCCCACAGGGCAGTAGGTTGGTCCTCTGCCTCCCCCACGAGGTCCGAGGCTCCTTGCCTTCCAGGGACCTGCTGAAGGGCTCTTCTTGTTGTCCCCAGGTGCTGGAGGAGGTGACTCAGGACCTGGAGAGGTTTGGAACCCGCCTGCTAAGCCAGGTCAAGCCTCTCGGCCGGGAATGCGAGCTGAACCCCCCCGTGTTGCGGCAGTACGATGCCTGGGGACGGCGCGTGGATCACATCGCCACCTGCTCAGCCTGGAGGAGCATGAAGGCGATTGCGGCAGAGGAGGGGCTGGTTGCGGCAGCCTACGAGAGGAGATACTCCAACTGGAGGTAACTGGGGGGCAGCGGAGCCACCTGGTGCCTTGCTGGTTGCTCCCAGGGGGGTCCGTCCAGCGTCTTGCAGGACTGAACCCGTTGTGTGGTGGGTCACGGATGGTGCGTGGGCAGGAGCACGCCCGCCACCGCATAGAGCAGCAGCGCCCACCCGCCGAGACGTTCCGCTCTGCCAGCGCGCGGCCGC
>NW_010399763.1:5489-7969 GCF_000710305.1 Buceros rhinoceros silvestris
GGGAGCGAGCAGGCTGATTCTCACCTGCTCAGGCCGGGTTCTGTCCCTCTGCTCCCAGTCGAGGTGTTCTATCCTCCCTGTGGAACCGCTGCGTAACCTGTCTGCTTTCCCTCTCTCCTCTCCCAGCCGGCTGCATCAGGCTGTCAAATTGTACCTGTTTTCGAGCTTCTCGGGAGGTTTCAACTGCCCGCTGGCCATGACTGACGGGGCAGCCAAAATCGCTGAGGTACTGACAGCTCCACTGCTCCCCGCAGGCACAGCCCAGTCCTGGCAGCACCGGCCAAGGGTGGAGGGGAGCCGGTCTGCCACAGCCCCGTCTCCCGCTGCTTTCTCCTCCGCTTTCCGAGCCCTGTGCCCGGGCTGGCCGTTGCGGGAGTTTTCAACTGCCCGCTGGCCATGACTGACGGGGCAGCCAAAATCGCTGAGGTACTGACAGCTCCACTGCTCCCCGCAGGCACAGCCCAGTCCTGGCAGCACCGGCCAAGGGTGGAGGGGAGCCGGTCTGCCACAGCCCCGTCTCCCGCTGCTTTCTCCTCCGCTTTCCGAGCCCTGTGCCCGGGCTGGCCGTTGCCTTTGCTTACAGCACTGCGCGCAGCCAGGCCTTTGCTGCACGTGGAACCCGTGGCTCTGCGGGGAGCTGGAAACACGTTTCCCTGTCCCCTGTATGGAGCAGCAGCTAAATGGGTCAGGCCAGATCCGTACCTGATGTAAATGAACTTCCCCAGCCTGAAGCCATGGCTTTGCGCCTCGGTGACGCCCTTTGCACTGTGTCAGTGGCTCTGGAGGAGGCAGAGAAAAGCTGGTGCCGTCCAGCTTACCCCAACACGTGCTGGCACCACGTGCGGAGTCTGGAAAGCCCAGAGAGATGGAGAAATGCGAGGAGGTGGCAGTGCAGCACGAGTCTGGGTCCTCAGCCTGCCGAGGAGGAGGCGGGCAGTGTCCCCGGGGGCTCGCAGTGTCCCCTGCTCTGAGCCCAGCGCAGCAGTGGCAGTTAGGGCAACTCTCTAATTCGTCTGATTGATCTCAGTGTCTCCTCCCTGCCCCCAAACAGTCACTAGGTCTTCCTGGATCTCTGAAAAACGCTTTTGACCACCTGACATCCTGGGACCCCAAGAAGTTCTGGACCTCTGGCCAGTGGATGACCGAGCGCAGGGGAGGCTCCGATGTGGGTGCGTGCTCAAAGGGAAGGGGGGAAGCGGCTGCGGTAGCAGCTACACGCGTTAACGAGAGCTGAGGAGGGTGAGGAGAGCTTAGGAAGGCGGGTAGCTGGTTTAGGAACCTTCGGCAGAAGTCCCTCGAATGCTCTGCACAGCTCTGCTCTTTCACCACCAAAAGGCCCCTCCTGTGTCCCCCCGGGTGTGCAGCGCACGCAGGCGGGTACGGAGCCGTGCCCCTCACACGGGTGACACACGGATGTCCTGCTCCCTGAGCTAAGCCCTGAGCAAGACAGTCGCGCCCATCCCAGCTGGGACCGAGGGAGCTTTCTTGGCCTTCAGCTTTTAACCCTTGGCTGGCGTTAGTCACAGCGCCACGGGCCAGGAACCTCAGAACGCTGCTGTGGGGCAGAGGTGGGGAAGGGGAGTCGCCTGCCTGTGATGAAGCCGCAGCTGGTTTCCAGAGGAAGAAGGGCAGGGGTCGGCTGTGGAGATGTGCACTGCTGCAGGACGCCCGAGCCCGTGGCACCCCTCGTTGTTCTTGGCCGCGGTAGCTCCCAAGAAAGGGAGGCACTGGATGTACAGCGTGCTGCAGCCTGCTTACGAAGCAGCGCCACGAGCAGCTGCTGCGCCGGGGCAGGCGCTGGAGAGGTTAAACAGAGCGTGTTTCCTTCCCAGTACTTAACTCCGGCTGCATTTCTTATCCGGGGTCAATGAAAGAGATTAGCAGCTAATCCGTGCTCCATCCTGATGGCAAGAGGTGACTTATACTTAACTCCGGCTGCATTTCTTATCCGGGGTCAATGAAAGAGATTAGCAGCTAATCCGTGCTCCATCCTGGTGGCAAGAGGTGACTTAAAAGAGCTGCTGCTGCTGCTTAAACCCAAATCAGCATCGATCAAGGCAGACGTTCCCCGAAGCCCAGGCGGTCCTCTCCTCTCTTGCAGCTGACGGCACTGAGACCGTGGCCAGAAAGCAGCCAGATGGGACCTATCGGCTCTACGGTTTCAAGTGGTTCACGTCGGCGGCTGACTCTGACATGGCCCTAACCCTGGCCAGGGTGGCGGATGCTGAAGGACGAGTAAAACAGGTCTGTCTGCTGGTGGAAGCAGGGGGAGGAGCAGGGGCATTCTTCATCTTCCTTGTTCCCTTGTAACGATCCCCTCTCTCTGCGCTTCTCAACGGCGCCAGGGTTCCAGCGGCCTGTCCCTGTTCTTCCTGAGGGTCCGAGATGAGGAGGGGAAGCTGAACGGCATCCAGGTGCAACGGCTGAAGGACAAGCTGGGCACGCGGCAGATGGCAACGGCAGAGCTATGGCTGGACGGG
>NW_010399763.1:8070-9186 GCF_000710305.1 Buceros rhinoceros silvestris
GGAGGTTCCACCTTCCCCCTGGGACTGGGCAGACCACTCCAAGAGGGGCTGGCAGCGGCTCCTGGTCACCTCAGCCACAGTCTTGGCTAAAATGGGACAGCCCTACTTTAAAGCAAGCAGATCTTGGGGGTGCCTGAGGACAGGCAGAGATGGAGCGGACCGCCTCTGCCTGTTGACACAACCCCCACTGAGATACGTGTCCCCTTCGGAGGCTGTGTGAAAGCCTCCATCAGCCTTTGCTCCTCAACGCTTTCAGATCTCTGCGGAGGGCCGTGGCGTCGCCTCCATCTCCAGCATGCTGAACATCAGTCGGATCCACAACGTCATCGGGGCAGTCGCTTCCATGAGAAGGTGAAGGCAGCAGCACGGAACGCCAAGGCTGAGGAGCAGCTTCTAGGCACAGGGGGACCCGGCAGCACTCAGCGTTGCAGCCGATGGCAGGCCCAGGCCTGGGAGCCAGCGGGGCGGGAGAAGGTTGGCCCGGGGGTGGGTGACCTGGGCTAGTGTGCTACAGCTGAGCAGGGTTCTTGCCGTGGGGGTGGTGGAAGGGACAGCTCAGGAGTGGAAGGTTGTTGGTCTGACTGCTGCCCCTGGCTGTCTCCTCTCAGGATGATCGGTCTGAGCAGGGAGTACGCCCGCAGGCGGGTTGCCTTTGGGAAGCTCCTCAAGGACCATCCCCTACACATGCAGACGATAGCCCAGATGGAGGTGAGGCTTTCGGGAGCCGAGCTGAAGCTGCTGGCGAGGAGACGGCAGAGATCCTCTGCTGCTAACGAGCACAGCCAGCCCGGCCCTGTGCGCCACGGTCAGATGGGGAAGGTGTTCCTGCCACCACGGGTGTAGGCAGCAGGGAACGGCCACACCCGAGTGGGATTCGATCTGGCGATAGACCCAGCTTCTCTGCTGCACTTCAGGTTACCCTAAACAGCCTGGGAGCCATCCCGAGAGGAGAGCCAAGTTCCTACACAGGACGAGAGGAACCGGCCTTCAGTTGTGCCGGGGGAGGTTGAGGTTGTCCCTGAGGAACAATCTCTGTCCCGCTGGGGTTGTGCAGGCGTGTCGCAGTCTGCCCAGGGCAGTGGTGGAGTCCCCATCCCTGGAGGGGTTTCCCAGCCG
>NW_010399763.1:9276-9697 GCF_000710305.1 Buceros rhinoceros silvestris
GGTTTCCCAGGCGTGTCGAGGTGGTTATAGGTTATGGGGACCCTGCAGTGCTTGTCAGTGAAGCTCCCCGCATCTCTGCTTGCAGGTGCAGGCACGAGGGGCGTTTCTTCTGCTCATGGAGATCGTTTGTCTGCTCGGCCTTGCTGAAACCAACATGGCGAGTGAGCAAGACCAGCTTCTCTTGAGACTGCTGATCCCCGTCGCCAAACTGTACACTGGGAAGCAGGTATGGGACAACCAGTTCGATTAGCCTGTGCTGGGGCCGTGTGGCACTGAGCAGGCACGGAGCCGGCAAGAGGAGGGACTGTCGGACCAAGGGGAAGGGCAGCGCTGGCAGGGGCTGCCGCAGGCACCTCTAGCTGCAGGGCCTGCCCGAGTTACCGAGGCTGGGCTTGGGGGGGGGCGGGTCGCGCCTCCCCTC
>NW_010399764.1:0-923 GCF_000710305.1 Buceros rhinoceros silvestris
TGATACCAAGAGGGGTGGCCTGGCTGTGTCAGGGACTCCTGTGGATGATGCTGAGCATCTTCCCAGCACGTTGTGCTGAGGTTTGGCCATGTGTGAGCAGTCCTGGCTCCTGCTCTTCCCCGGGAGGTGTCTGACGGGGTCTCTTTTGGGAGCTCCGTGGTGTGTGGGGAGGTGGCTGGCACATCCCTGGGCTCCTTCCCTGGCTCAGTCCTCCTCTGGGGTCGTAGAATCACAGAGCGGTTTGGGCTGAAGGGACCTTCCAAGCTCACCCAGCGCAACCCCCTGCAGGGAGCAGGGACATCTGTACCCAGAGCAGGGGGCTCAGAGCCCCAAGGGCCAACCTGCCTCTCCATGACGTCCATCTGTCCTGCTCTCCCCTCGACAGCTCAACACCTTCCAGGCTGTCATAGCCTATGATGATGAGGACACGTTTGCCATCTTCCTGTACCCCAGTAGTGGCCTCCAGTTCCTGGGGACACGGCCCAAGGAGTCCTACAACGTCCAGCTGGAGCTGCCGGCCAGGGTGGGCTTCAGCTGGGGCGACGGTGACGACCCAAAGAGGGATGGGCTCTTCCACAGCTTGGCCAGCAGCGAGCAGGCTCTCAGGAGCCTGGAGAGGTGCGTGGTGCTGGGGGTGGTGTGCAGGGGGAGCAGGGTCACCTCATCCCTGTCCCTGGAGCTGGAAGAAGGAGGGGAGTGAACTGGGGGTCATGGGTTATGTCAGCGGGCTCAGCCCCACATGCACAGGAGCTGCATTTGGGGTCCTGGAAGGGGTGGTGGGGAGTGGGGCCAGTCCTTTCGGGGTCATTGATGGATGTGTGTGTGTGTGTGCTGCAGGGAGAGCAACGCGGGGGTACCTGGCGTGTGGGTCTTCCACGTGGGCAGCGTGGTCCCCCTGGAGCACGTGGAGCCGGGGGGCGGTG
>NW_010399765.1:0-961 GCF_000710305.1 Buceros rhinoceros silvestris
CGTCTGTGAAGCCAAGCCATGATGATGATGAGATGTTTCTTTATAGATAGATAAATATAAATGCTAGTAGTAAAGGAAACCCAAGGAATAGACATTTTTAATCCTTGAGTGTTGAGAGGCTATTTTGTCATGTTATATTTTGCCATGTTATATTTTGCCTACTTTTCCCATAAATGTTTTCATTTGTTCTTAATTGGCCTGCTAGAACAGGGGTGAATTCTCAATTCTGTGCTGTGGTCATCTGCACCTAAAAAAATGAATTTAAAAGACCTAAGTTGCTTCACACACACCAATTAACTACCACAAGTGAAGAGACACTGCAAAGAGCAGCCAGTTTTTAACTTAGAGGTGAAAGTATCCATACTATAAAGCTCAAAAACTTCACAGTTTTATACTAACATCTGACTCAAAACAGATTACTTCTGAGTTTGAGGAACAGAAGAAATCATTGCCCTCTGGTGGCCAAAGTGGCGTTTTCTAAGCATTATGGACTCAAATTTTAAGCCGGGTATATAGGGGCAATAATCCACTGTCACATATGTAGATGAAAAATCTTATAGGAGACTATCTTTTATTGATATTGATATACATGGGAGAAAAATATGGTTTTGTCTTTCATAGTTTCAGGATACAGGTTCTAATTAAATCCTTAAACTAGATAGAGTTTTCTCCCCCTTCAAGAGTTTTCTCCAGTTCAAATTCAGTTTGATTTGTGTGAACTTGCACTCATGAAATATAACCATGTATTACCTGCCTTCATGCAATGTCAGGAGCAAAGCACATTTTCATCATCTAATCACCTCTATCAACAATAGTTTGCATTTAAACATAATGAAGCATAATTATATTTGTCCCTCAGAATGATGATTTTTTTTAGACAGCCATCTACGGATGGATGTGAAGTATGAACTCAAGCAACACAGCCAACTAGGGTTCTTGTGTAGGGAATAGCCAGGGAGGG
>NW_010399765.1:1044-5595 GCF_000710305.1 Buceros rhinoceros silvestris
AGGTTTCTCCCAGTCCACCCACAGGCAAGGGCAAATTGCACTACTGGTGCCTGGGATGCTGTGGTTAGAAAAAGGGTCTGGTGTGCTACAGGAAGAGAGGAAAATATAGCCACTGCACTCAGCCGAAAACATACACACACATTCCACAGGTGGCATATGAGGACATCCAGAAAGGACACTGCCTTCTGACACACAGACTTTGCCAACATGCACGCTCTGCCTCTGTGTTAGCAAAGAGCAATGCCAACAGTACACCATGGCTCACTGCTCATCACAGTCATATTCCAGAAGACTTAAACAACCACTAATAAAAGCTCCTCCAAGCATTTGTTGACGTCCTGGTTGCTCATCATTTTACAGGTGCTTTAGCAGGACAGTCACAACTGCTCTGTGGATTGTGCAGAAAATAGAACACAGGAGTGGGAATGATCTGAACTTCTCACACTTTTCTCACAGCCCATCTGAACAGGTCTCACTGCCCGTAAGAACAGCTCTGGAGGTCAGGGCAGAAAGCGCAGCCCTTTTTCTGTCCCTAACTGCTCCAGGCTGTGTGCCAACACTCTTGGACCTAGAAAACTTCCACTAAATCTGAATCCAAGAGTTAGTTTATTGACATAAACCTACATTCATTTTCTCCATGGTGAATTTAAAGGACTTCTGCTCAGAAGCTCAGTGATTTTCCTGGGAATTAATACTGTCATTTCATTACTTTTTCTCTTAACTTTATTCCATCACTGTAATTACATATCCTTATCACTATTTTAAGCAAAGAATAGAAATAACAGCTGCGCAAAACCACTTCGCAAGTAAAGAGGGGGAGGAGGGTGGGGGATGGGGCAAAAAGAATCCAAGGGAGCAAATCCAGGAAATGGGTCATCTAGGAACGACCCTATGCCAGAAAGGAGTCAACTTAAGGAAGGCAGAGATAAGGTTATGGTTTTTCCAGTCCATCAGGTGGCTTTATCGAGTTCTTAAGCAAGATAGAAACAGGATAAAGAATTCCTTCCTGAAAGGAAGGGTAAGATCTTTATCCTCCAACCTTAATGCTTATTCACATAAGCAGTTACTGATTTATGTCAGAACACACTTTTTGTGTTGCACAACTGTGTTCGCACCAACTGTAAGCTTAAATGTGTCTGCTTTATAAACTAAAACATTCTTGTACCAAAACCTGATCATTTATTGAAGCCCAAAGCATTAATCTTCATATATTGCACCACTTAAAGATGTGGAGAATTGGCCTGTGGTTTGTTTGTGTCCAAGTTTTTTAAAATGTGAAATGCTTTGATTGGATCTTTATTTCTCAGAATGCAATATATCTTTATAAGAACGATGACAAAGGCTAACAATAAAAGCAGAAAGACAGAATTGGATAAATATGATGAACATTACAATGCCTACAACAAATGAATAATCTTTTATTCTGAGAATTGGCTGAAATACGACAATTGTCATCTCATAGTGCTATTCATTTCACTAGAGAAGGATAAGCTTACAGCCCTTCAAAAAGCAGTTTGTAATCTTACAGCTGCACAACGTAGATTGTTTTCTTCTTTCTCAGTAATTGAATATGCTTTATTCTATCTATGCCAACAAAGTATAGACTGTAAGCAACATACCTATTGATTACAGTGCATAAAAATAGTAATCAAGCACTTCAGGATCTGATCCAATAACTGGGGTTTCTGGAATATTGACATTGGAGTAGATGTTATGGGCTGGTTGTGAAATCACCAGTGTTTTTACCAAGATCGATGCAGATTTTAAAACTGTTATTATTTCCCCTAATTGTCATGAAATTCAGAAATGAATGAACAATTACTTGAAATGTAAGGAGCCGTGCTTCTGTTTATCTTCCAAAAACGGACCAGTGACTCTCTGTTAAATATTACCCACAGCACGTAAATGCAGAGATGATTTTTAGAAACTCCATCTTTTTCTTTTTGCCCCAATACAGTCAATTTTTAAATATTTTCTGTATGCTTAAAAGTATTTGTAAAAATATTCCTTTTGTGATCTGATCCTGCACGGGCAGGCTTCTTATATTAATATTGCCAGGGCTTAAAATTCCCATAAAATCATGTCTGTGATCCTATCTGCCTCATGGAAGTTTTGCTCTCGGATTTTCTTCAGAAACTACTGTTAAATCTTTACTTTATGGTAAAAAGTAATGCATTGTTCTTTAAAACTATGTGAGATGCTTGTGCTAGAGAAGACTCAGCAGAACAGAACTGCACACATCAGCAGGACCCCGAGCATTTCATCAGGAAACTCTCCCAGGGAAACGAGAATTTCATCTGGAACAGCAAAGGCAAGATGGGGCTTTAATAAGGGGACCTGTGCTGGCATGGCTGAGACAGGCCACGGCTGGAGGGTCTGGGGATGACGCAGCTGAAACCTGTGCAGCTGCATCAGTGCCGGCTGGACAAGTTTATCTCAGGTAACCCTCTCTTTCTGAACATATTACAACAAAGGCAGGGTTTAGCAGGTTCATAAGGCCAGATGGTTTACCCCTCAGTTTAAATGGATTTTCTTAAATACTGTACATCACAGACACTGTTACACCCAAAGATACTTTGCTTAGTTTTAAGTGTAACTCATGAGGACTTCTAAGGAATGACTGTAAGATTTTTTTCTTCCCTGAACTTCAAAGGATGAGCCAATTTTCAGAGCAGTCTGGTACCTTTTAACTGTAAATGTTCCCCTAACAGCAGCCCTGAGTGCATTTCACAATGGTGTGTGTAGATACTCTGGTAACATCACATGCCATTACTCACAGGTAGGTGCTATGCTATTTAGTGTAGAAGACGTTAGCTGAGGTTCCTGGTTTAGGTTATCCACTTGTGGATAGCACCTCTTCTCTCTAAATTTACTCACAAGCACCTCAAAATGAGTCACCTTATAGATGAATCTATGGTGCCTCCGACGAAAATAATCCGGCTGCTTGCTCGTGGTTTGTCTATGATGCCAACAACACAGAAAAAACAAAACACAATATTCATTTTGGAAAAATTTAAAAGAGCACACTTTGAGGGAATGGTATAGTGAGATTTTAGAAACCAAGGCTCAAATGTCATCTCAATAATTCTGTGAAAAGCTACTATTACTTAAGAGCCAAAAGCTATGTAAATTGCTAGGTAAGATTCCTCAAACAACTGAGAGTTAGGATTTCTTCCTTCTTTCCTGGAATTTGTTGTGATCAATAAAAGGTTTCTATTTACATCCCTCCTTTTACTTCAGTTTTTATTCATTATATGCAGAGTCTACAGCCATTCTGATTAGGAAACTTAAAAAGCTTAGACATGAGCTGCTTAAGAATTAACTTCTTAAGATTTAACTTCTTAAGACCATATAAATTTAGATCCTCTCTGCTATGACATTAGCCAAACAATTCAAGCAAATACATTCTGATTTTTAAAAAAAAGCTGAAATTCATACAATTCATAAGGTACTTATGCATCTGCCAAATACTCAGAACTGTACTTTCTAGTCTCTTTCTTTAATCTTAAGTATAGAGTACTCATTTATTTCCAATAAAAGCTTTACTACCAAGGTGAACAACCTCAGAGCAAAGCTGATCAGCTATAAGAGTCTTCCAGACTACATGTTTCAACTACATCTCTGCTCTCTGGATCATTAAACCAACAGAAGTGCAGAGTCAACAGTCCTTTTCTCCCTATCACAACTCACAATTCTTTTGCTGACCTACTATGGACATGTATATACCTCCTGCAAGAAATGGATCTGACTCTTCTGGGAGTCTGACAATGAGTAAAAGCCGAGTGCAGATTTAAAGGCTTAAAAAAATTATAAATAAATTAGCCTGTCATACTGTTTTCAGATGCACTGAAATATTTTAAAATAATTTTTCTTTCAATTGAAACTGTTTATTTTAGCTCACTGTCATATCCATTTGAATGCATTTTCACGACGGAAGATGGATTCATAAAACTTTTGCTTTTGGATCTAATGCTTTTCAGACTTGAAATCCTTATGTCCGAGATAAGAAAGACATGCCTGAGTATGGCTTCAATTTAAACACTCTAAACACTGAGAGGGGTTCCCAAACTGAACAAGAGAAGCTGGATGGAATATTAGAGCCTAATTCTGTCCTCAGGATTGCATGTGCAATCCCCTGTGACTTTAATAGATGTATTATATTGAACTGTAGGACTTGGATAAATTAAAAACAAAAAGAGTTATTATCTGTTATAAGTAGATCATATATCAATAAAAAGTATTATTATTATTACTATCCATTCTATCCATCTGTCAGGACAGGATTATCTTTTAAAAGGGCATTTTCTGGCACTTTGCTCAGTCCAGGTTTAGAAGTCACATGAGATATGACACAGTCCTTCCTCAGGAGGACAGTTTGCCTCTGAAAATATTGCAGCCATAAAAAAAGACAGTCAAGCTCAATTATTATTTACTTCATTTAATTTAATTCATTTAATATAACACTTGTTATAAACTCAAAGACCACCCTAAATCATTCAGAATTATTTGTCTGCAATTATACAATGTATGAAATCTTATCTTTCCTGATGA
>NW_010399765.1:5667-13419 GCF_000710305.1 Buceros rhinoceros silvestris
TCCTGCTGATAAATCAAGGGGGCCCAAATCTCACCCCACGGCATAGATTCTGTACAGGCCTTCTTGGAATTACTGCTGCATCCAGATTAGTTAAACATAGCCTGAAATTACTGACTTCTCTGAAACCCAGGATTCAGGCCTTTTAACTCTTCTGAAATTTCATTTTAAGTTCATCAGCCTTCTGTTTCTATGATTTCTCCTGTTTCCTAACTGGAGCTTCCCTATGTGTGAGTCACTTGTGAGGACAACGTGCCTGGAAGGGCAGGCAGCCCCACTGTGGGAACAGATCCGGAAAAGGAGCCATTGCACTCCACCAAGTTACTGGATGCTGTTCAGAGCCATGTTGTACAGGCAGCTTTTACTGTTTTCCTACACCACTGTCATTCATCAGGTTTGCTTTCTGTTCCATCCTTGTGTCTTCCAAAATACTAAACCTTATCAGGATTTTGCATCACAAAGAATACATTTCCTTGAAACACAATAAATTACATTTTAGTAACTATGGGATGAATCCTAATTTTGCTCGTTTTCTGAGACAGGCTGGAAAGTATTTTGCTTCGCTTTCTTGTTCCTTTGTTCTGTTTTATTTTTGAGTTTCTAATTCCATTCTTGGTATCTTCTTCTACCTTTTCACTTCCCTTTATTCTCACTTAGCCTTTACATCTTCCATTTCTTTTTCTCCTCTTCCTTACTATCATCTGTTAATGTCGTCAGTTCCTGTCAATCCTCTCTCCCAGATTATTTTGTGTAGGAAAGGGTTTAATAGTAATTTCTCTGGCATCCTGCTAGACAACTCCCTCTAATCTATTACCTAGACATTTATGATTACTTTTTGCTTGTGGTCTAGTTACTAAATAGTCAAAAGACTATTTGAATTAGCACAGAAATTAGGATTTCATGAGACATTGCAAAAAGAGCTTTATTAACACCTACCTTCATTGTCTCAGGCTGTAGTTGTGCCGAGATCAACAACTGTCTTTGCAAAGCTGTCATTACAAGACTTCCTAAACTTTACAGACCATTAAATCATTTCTTCGGCATTTAAGGTGGAAATTTCAGATCTGCTGCACAGTTGGAATACAATGGTCTTCATTGGGAGACACAGCAGGGATGAGACAGGAGGATTGTCCCATTTAGGAGTACATAAGGATTTCCCAGAAGCTTCCTGAAGGCGAGGAACATGAACACTGTAACTCCATGTGGATCTCTCTGACCTAGCCTTCCATACGATATATTTTCTTTCATTCAGAGACACACAGAGTGTCCTTCCATTTGCTTCCCAAGAGCTATGCAGTTCAAAGGCTGTTCAAACACAGTTCAAATCCTGGACTGATATTATGCCAGTTCCTCTTACTTAGAAGTCTTTTTGCAGCTTTTGGCATAAACATAACAAGGCTAGGGACAGAATCATCCTGGCATACAACCACGTATATGGCAGAAATGTCGGCAAGTTCCATGGCACAGTTTCGGCTTCTATGAACAACTACTGCCATCCCCAAATATGTCCAGGCTTAACTTGGGACCAGGTACTGGCTATCCTGGGCAGGAATATAACTTTGCTATATGAGTGTGAATTCCTGGCACAAAGGGCGAAAATAGAACTTTAAAGGCTAAAAAGCAGAGACAAAAGAGTCTAAACCAATTCCGTCCATATTTTACAAGGAACAAGATCATTCAGTCTCATTCACCATCAGATTTTTCTGCTTAACACCTGATCTCCAGAGGTCTAAGACATTATTTGCTGGTTACGCTGAACAAAAAATTGCCAGACCTTGCCTACTGAAGGTAGGGATGGACAAGATTTATGGGATTTCCTTACCTGTTTCACTGCTAGGGTAAAGACTCATAGTAATGTGCATGTGTAAGCTTCTATAAGGAGACAATACTTCTGGTCTTCTTTCACCTCAGAGTTCAAATCTTCCAAATAATCATTTCTTGTGGTGTTTTCCTGTCTAAATCATTGTTTAACTGCTGTATGTATTCAGCTTTTTAAATCTTTCCTGACAGTAATTTCTCCAGACCACAATAATTTCTGTTATTCCCCTTTAAAATGCTGCTCTAATTTGACAATATAGTGAGAAAAAATACAGGTGAATAATTATAAAAAGTTTGACAAAAACTGTCTCTTTTCTCTGTGTTATGATTCTTTCACGAAAGAATACTGAAATCACACTCTCCTTTTGTATAGCTTTATCACGTAGAACACATATCTAATTTGCTGTCCTTGCTGGATAGCAATTGCTGCTATCGTTCTTCCTTCTTTTTTTCTGTCCCAGAGCTGAGTATTATCTTGTCTTTTCTTCATTCTCTGGTGCCATTCCAGTTCCTAGTGGTCTTTGTATGTGGTTAGATGCTCAGAGTGTTTCAGTGATTAAGCATCATCTGGAATGATTGATTTGCCTCTGTTTACATTTTCGAAGTATTCCCAAATCTGTATTTTATCAGTAGCTGCTGTTACAGAATCTCAATTGTCTTCTAATTGCCTAGCTTTCCCTTTCTTTCCATTTCTTGTTAAAGGTAATATTTAAAAAGGACTTCAATCCCCTGGCTATTTTCAAGTCACATTTAATTTTATCTGCTGTTTATTTATTTTTTAGCTCCCTTTAATCTAGTTTTCAAGTTACCTTGTTTTCTTCTGGAAAGCCTTGTATGACTTTGAATCATTTCTGAGAGGCAAACTGCATGCTTGGCCCTTCCAATACTCTACTTTTTCCTCTGGAAATATTTTTTGGATCTCACTGATTTGAAAACTGGAAGCAATTACTCTGTTCTGAAGGTACATCTCCTTGCCCTACTTTTCATGTGTGAAGGTCCACCTGCTTATCTTTCAATACCATCTCCAGCTCAAAGACTTTCTCTTCTCCACCTTGGCAACCGCTGCTCCAGCCAATACTCTCTTTATATGTCACCTTTTATTTACTGTTTCTCAGGACCCTCTGTCTCCAGCATAGGCTTTTGGGCTACTGCCATCACAGACATGTTGGCAAGGGTAAAGATAATAATGATGTTATTGCAATTTAATGTAGCTCCAAACTGGATGTGAGGGATTTTACAGGAATTTAAGTATCGCATACAATTATTCCCTATCCTATTTGTACAATATCTTTACCCAAGCCAAAGAACACTTGCCTTCAGTGTACCCTTCCTTTGACTTTGTCTTTGGGTTGGTGTCTGCCAGTAAATAAATGACTGTTAAAAAAAAAAAAAGAAGCTTTAAGAATAATTTCATTTGGGAGATTGGTGGACTCAAGGCATGTCAACAGTGGGAAATGCAGTAACTTTTTATGTCACATGCAGTAATACCAGCCATCTGAGTAATGTGGAAGGTTTAAGGTAACCAAGCAGTCTTCTTTGAGAAAGACTCTCCCAGAAGAAGAAGTCCTTTTTCAAATGGTTGGGGAAAGAAATGTAACTGGTTTATAAGACACAGAGACAAACTGGGGAAAAGACCATCCACTGCATAAAGCGGAGCTTGCGGAGTCCTGTCGTGCTGCTAGTTCAGAGACAAATTCGTGTGACAAGAAGAGGCCCAGACAGTTCAGTGAATAACATTTCTTGATGAAATGATAAACGTGTCACAGTAATAACCTCACAGTATCTCTGAATGCTGTGGGATATTGAATCTGCTTTTCTGCTTAGCAGAGATAAACCTGTTTTCAGAAAGGTACCCTTTAAGGGAAAAAATTTACTCCTGTCAAAGCAGTCAGTAACTTTAATTTCTAAGCTAGGCCATTTGACTAGCTGAAGGATCACAGTGACATTCTTTCCATTTATGTTGGGACCATAATATTATCATTTTTATTATTACTATCAGACATAAATAAACCAAAAATAATCCTCTGGTTTCTAAGATGTGTGGATTTTAATTCACTCTCTCTCTCTTTACTGCTATATATATGTCACCATTTCCATCTTCTCTCTCTTCTGCTTATTTGAATCTATCCTGCCGGGAAAATACAGACCAAATCCTTTAGCATGGCCCTATGACATTCACCCTTGCCTGCCAGCTGTCACTCAGCAAAAAGTGGTAACAGCTAGAATTTCAGTGCTGGACTCATCTGGTAGCTGAAATCCCTATGAATTCCCATACCTCTAAAAGAGAGGCAGCATCTTTTGGCTTGTGCCCTTTCCTAAGCCATCATGTGAACAGTAAGGCTGAAAGGAGTTGAAAGCAAGTACTTTCAGACTCCTATCACATGTTCTGAATACCCAAGGCTCCCACACTATTTCCAGAGTTGCCAGTCCCTTATAACCCTTGGCAATGACAGAGTACTCCCAGCCACACAGAATAACCTTACTGAATTGACCCATAAGTGCAACTTTCTAGGGACATTACAGAGCAGTGAGATCAGAAAGGATGTTAAAAGTACCTGAGAATATCAGCAAGGAGTCTGGCTCATAGCTGCCAACATGTTAGCTTATTAAAGTCCAGGACTCCAAACATTTTCCAGTGACAATCCCTGTGAACTGCAGTACTCCTCATTTGGCATGCTTAACAAATTTGTCTCAAGAGCACAGAAACTATTCAGGATTACCCACAAGTAAACAAGCACCATTATCTTTAAGTCAATACAGAGGGTCTTGAAGCGGCTTGTCTCATTCCCTGCCTGTGGGAAATCTGATTTCAGCACACATGAATGCCTAAAACTGACGTTCACTGGGTTTTTTTATATTTTCCGCTATACCTTACTGACATCTTGGCCCAGGCAGTTGCCATCAGATAATAAAGCACTCTGGACAGAGAATACATGAATGATTGTTTTGTAGGTACTTAGCAGGTCAGGTAGGCTATCGAATTGGGTAATTCAAAAGCTGTTTTTACCATAATGGATCTGCTTTAAATGTGCATAGCCAAGGTCAACACATTAAGATGAATTTCTAATGTTCACAGAAGGAGAAAATATTTTTTTAAGTTTTTCCCTAAGACAGCAGAAGTTACAGTTCCTTTTTATAAACTAATACAAGAATATTTGAAAGGATACAAGGATACAAGTTTCCCATCCAACCGGGATGCCCAAGGAAAGATTTCAGACATTGTAAGAGAACACCACATGTATTAGCTGACAAAGCACGAAGTTTTTTGTACTTGGAGCGTGATTCCATTGCTTACTTGGCCAGACAATCTGGATGTGCACTTTTGTAAAGTCCAGCTTCATACGAAACAAAAATCATCCACAGAAACATCTACCATTCCTCTTACAGTAGCACATGAGAAAAAAACCCAGCATATTGTGTCAAACCAATAGTCCAGTAGCCTTTCTTACAGACAGTGGTCAGTAACAAATTCCTCAGGAAAGAGCATGGTAAATAGTAGATCTTCTGCTGTTGCATCTTGAGAGATGGTCTTAGACTAAGCTGTTATGGGGAACAAAGGGGTTTTGGCAAGACCAAGGGAACATATACTGCATTTTGCTTCACCTCCATTAATGACTTGAAACATTAGTTTTAAGGAGAGGACCTAGCACAAAAAAAAATTAGCACTGTCTACTTTGCCTTCTTGAGATCAAATTCTTATGGAGAACAAATTCATACACACACAAGAAAGATCACTATCTAAGCTCTACCTAATTGTGCAATTAAAGATTCCTTCACAAAGCCCTGATCTGTGCTTCTCATACAGACTTCAAGCAATTATTTATTTGGAATACCGTAACTGTACTACCTTCATCACAGAGTGGACATTTACTTGTTTCAACACAATTATGGTAACCAGTAAGTTAATGTAAGCTCATAACAAAGATGTCATCATTACATAGATTTATGAGAAGAGCACTAAACATAAAATTGAGGTAATTGCCTGTGCGCTGCCGGACTATTTTGCCAGTTAATATAAATAATATAATTCTCAGCATGAGCCACCAGAAGGACATCATCTTTAAAACTAATTCCTCACCTGCCACTGTCAGAAATTTTCACTACAAACTCAATGAAGAATATGTTGCTAACTGTAACTGACAACCATATATTACCAGGGAAAGGTGGTTACCTCGAGTACCCCAAACAATCTGTTGTTTTGGTATGTTACCACATAAAATTGATTTAATGCTGCAATTTTCCATTTCTCTCTGGAGCACAGGCTGCTAATTTATTAGTCACGTATATTGAAATTTCTCCTTTTTCTATTCATGTATAAATTCCCATAAGCAAACTGAGCAGATAGTATTTTGTTTGGTTTATTTTTAAACTTGGAAAAATAAGTGACACATGAAATTCTGCTACTTGTGCTATGGAAATCAGTTCTACAAAGCAAGCAGAAGTTAAAAGTCATATAGAAGATCTGAAATAAGAAACATTGGTATGCAGGGAAAAAACACTTATGTGTTTTCTTGTTTTATGCCTGCAAATAAAAAGTTACAAAGAAATACCAAGAAGGATGAAGTAGAAGGGGTTCTTTCTTTTTTTTAATAAAAAATGCAATAGCTGATTTGAATGGATGCAACAGTATATATTTGAATTTTTATACAAACATTCAACAAATAAAACAAACCAAAAAAAAAAAAAAGAAAAGAAAAAAGAACTGCATGTCTGAGACAGTGGGTCTGGAGATTTTTTCACCACCACCACTTTTACAAGAGCAAAAGCAGGTCCCCCCAGCACTCTGGAATGCTTGTCTGTGATCAATCTCCTCCTCACCCACCAGGCTCACTGTTTATCAGAGGTCTTTACAAGTCCATCAAAGCTCACCATAAAGTGTAAACATTGTTGTAACTGAACAAAAGGGATTTGAAAGCCAGTGTCACTGAGTTTTCTGAAATACCGGGTGATGGTCTGAACAGGATCACTGTCATGCTCTTGTTCACAGTGGGGCCTGGATGTTAGCATGTACAGGTGAGCCCAGGACTTGTCTCATACACTTTTTAAATGCAGTAGTACTGAGGCATGCTGCAGGTATAGCTGAGAAAGGTCTCATAGAGCTGAAAAAATAATGAGTGTGATGGCAAATTAATTCCCACTTGATTGCTCTGCAGCCAGATCCAGAGTGGTGCAAAGTACATTAAAACGCAACAGCTTTTAGGAGATAACTAAAGAATAACGAATGAGGTCTGTTAAAGCTATGGATTCCCAAAGCAAATTTTGTTTGTTCCAATAAAGTTCATGGTACTAGAAAAGGTCTGATATTATTATCTTACAGGGAATGGAGTAAGACAGCAACATAATACTCCTTCTCTTCTAAAAGAAAGTTTCAGAGGGACCATGATTTTTGCAAACAATCCTGTCTTCCCATGGCCCTGCACATGCCAGAATCCTCCCAGGAGAAATGAATAACAACGAAGGAAGATGCTGATAGCCTTTTCAAGAATAGCACCTACGCTACTCTTGAATATATCAAATAAATGCAGAAAATTTCAGGGCAACTAACTTCCCGGAAACTAGTACATCTGCTCAAGACAGTGGAGAGGATGTGGTGAAGAAAACATTAAGCATGGAAGTTTCTATCTCATTATGCCATACCATCCTTTATAATACTATGTTTAGTTATAAACAAGCACACTTTCTGTGTGTTTGGGGAAAAGGACAGTTTCCAGCATGAAAAGACGTTTCAAATGCAAAGCTGAGACTTTATCTATCTGAAAGTCAAGCAGCAGAGATAGATTTCAGGTAACAAATGCTTTCCAGCCAATTAATCTTTTAAACAGTCCTCTGGCTCAGGACCCTGCAAGCCACAATATTGCAGTAGTAAGTTAGTATTGCTCTAATGGTGGCTCCAGGCTGAAAGAGATGTGTCTTCTGTCCTCAGCCTCCTGCTGCACT
>NW_010399765.1:13502-18752 GCF_000710305.1 Buceros rhinoceros silvestris
CTGAACTAACAATGGTACCAACATTATCATGCCCTGACAATTTTGCTTTCTACCCATCAGTCTTCTAAGAATATATTCTTCAACTCAGGACTATTCTTCTGGACTATTCTCTCCCAACCTTGTATTTGTAACTGTTATGATCAAAGCACAGAATAAGCAGTAGCTATTCTTTTAATTTCATGGTAAACTGTTAAGTTTTTTATCAGGCTCCCTACAGGATAATTTTAGCAACAACTTCTGGATAAAGTAAGTATTTACTCCATTATCTTTTTGTTTTTTTATTTAGTTACAGAGCCAGGATTTTATATTGCACCATACAGAACACGAATAACCTTGACCCACAAATCCTACTTCTTTTGGCTCAATGTGTCTATCTTGAAATGGCTTGGGTGACTGAACTAACAGGAAAACAATAAATTCAAATGATACAGCTGGTATCAGCTTGCCAAGCTGATGGCAAGAATGTAAGACAGCACAGCTGAATGCATAGTACAGAGTAAAGAGCACCTTTGCATGAACAGCGTGTTGAACAGAGGACAAGGAGGCTGACAGTACATCTGTAGCTTAACCACAAGGCCATCCCCTAAGGCAACTGCAAAATGCCAGCACACAGGTCTGGAGAGCCTGCCAATGAGGCAAATCCACCTGATGCAGAAGCGTGTTGTTTCTGGGGGCTTATGACCAAACAAAGGAAAGAATTAAAATGAGAAATGTAATATATGAAAAAACACCCCAACTTCGTTATCCTGCTATGAGAGGATGAAGAAAAAAGCTGTTAGTTAGCCTGTCATAAACTACGGGGTTTAAGGTTTGGGTTTCTTCTAAGTAATGACAGTATAATTTTTAAAAACTGAACTTTTGGTGTCTAATTACTTCATTAAGGCTTGAGAAGAGAGAGACATTGATAAATGAGGCTGCAATTGATGCGCGTGAAGAAGAGTAAGTTACATTGATGATATTATAACAGCTAGCACTTTCCATGGTTATTATTATCCTGAGAAGAAATGCTGGAGCTTGGAGCTTCTGTGGATTAACAATACGGTCAACAGATTGCATGACCAGAAATGTCCAAAAAAGGACACAAGAAACATACTCCTCCTCCACTTTCCTGGGAGAGAACTCCAACGTTACCAACTGCTTCCAAGGATTTTCAGAGCCTGCCTGCTCGCTGCGCTGCAAAAAGATGTGAAGCGCTTCTTTGTTGAACCCACTGACCCCTTTGTCCCAGCTGCTTCACTAAAGAGACCATGCAAACTTACTGCAATTCGTCTGAAGGCTTCCTCCCCTGACAGTCTTATTTCCTTGCCTTTCATAGGCAGTTCTCTCACCCTCCCTCCACATTGCTCACCTCTCTCGGAGGCCATCAGAGAGCTCCTTGCAAATGCAGAGATTTGAGCTCCCACCAGCATATTCTGTTTATGCCTCACAGATATTCAAAGAAAACCTTAAAAACAATCTAGATAGATAGTTAAAAAGGTTCAAGAAAACCCGGCTACAACAACACCCCAGTTTCTGGATCTGAATCAGAAAAGGAGTGCTCAGAGTGGCTGTATAGGAGCACTGTTAATTTGGGGAGGAAACTTTTCCTTCACTGAGTCAAGAATTGGCACAAGAGCAATATCAGCAGTATTTAGCAGAGGACTTTTCCCCATGAACTTTCCTTCCCATTCCCAAACAAGAGCTTATCCAGATTAATACCAGTGGTACCTTGAGGTTTATGTAAAGAACTGAATTTATATATATATATATATGATGATCTTATTGAATAAAGCAATGTTAAAGCTAACTAAGTACCTCACAGAATGACTTGTAGCACTGAGGTTTACAAAAGTCAATGCTATTAGCTTTACAACTCAAAATCCTGCTAAAAAGATAATCATGTTTATTTGCTAAGACCTGTTTTCCAACCCTTCATGTGGGCTGGCATATCAGCTGTTACATTATTTTGCCCCTGGCAGGGACCGGTTGCCAGAATTGCCTTTTTTTTTTCCTCTTTTTCAAAATATTGACTTAATTTAGATTTCCCTGGCAGTTCTCATGGAGTAAAGCACTGCATAGCAGCAGGGATAAGGCAGACACAGAGTCTCAGGGGTAATGCTGACAACAGGAAATAAAAATCAGCTTTACAATCTACAAAATATTAGCAACCCCATTGCCTTCTCAGTACTGTGGTAAGACACAGGGTGTGGAAGATGCCAGCTGGGAGTCTGAGTGCCCAGCCCGCTCCTGTGCTCATGTCTGCAGCTTAGCCTGGCAAGTACAGCACTAACCTGCTAGTCCGTGTTGGGGACTCCTCACACAGCACACCAAGCCTCACTTCTCTTTTTCTGCTCCTCTACTAGCAGGATCTCAAGCTAACAAACCTCTAGTGCTTGAGCTTTTTTACGCAGTTTTCTAATTCAAATTACACTGAATGTTAACACACAGAGTAAATAGGTTAAAGGGGCTGTTGCTATTTAAGTCCTATATATTAATGTCCTGTGGGAGATTAATAATAATAATAATAATTAGTAATAAAAGAGTGTGATAAACACCTACCTAACTACATGTGCAGAATATAACTGAAAATTATGTGTTAACTGTACGCGTGTACTTGATCCTTCGCTTTGCAACCATCCAATAATTGGCAAGTATCTGCAGATGTGCTGATAGTGCTACTCAGGTATGTTCTGACTGTCTTACTGAAAGAAAGGTTTTAATGAAACAAATGTCAAGATGATTTCTTGGATGACTGCTTATGCTAGGATTTGATCTCTTGTTTATACTTGCTTAATATCCATAAATTATCGCATATCTTTCAGAAGCATGTAATTACACTTGCCATTCTGAGCGTTAGATTTGTAAGGACTGCAGACAAACTGTGCAGTGATAGATGGCCAGTTCAGACATCATTTACAACAATTTAAATCATTTTCCAGAAAAACCACGTGTAACACTGTAAAATGATCAAAGATATATGGAAGTAGTAATACTTCTGGCTTTACAAGTTCCTACCAGCAGCGAGGTTTACTAACTTTGCCTTTCTACCAGTGCCTACTCGGTAATCCTTTGCTTAAAAGTACATTAAATGCTGTTATGCTTTTCTAGGACAAGTCCGTAGCTGCATTTTGCAATCTGCAGTATTACTATCAAGATTTGCCTACTTGCTTGTTAGAGATCATTCACTTGTATGATCATCAGCCATACCAAAGTGCTCCACTGGCCTGGGTGGTGAAAAGACCACAGTATTTCTTTCACTTTTCTCTATGGTAACAATTTTCTTATTTCTTATTTTACACCATTCTGGAAGGCTTTCCAGCAGTAACCAAAGAAAGAGAAAACTTCCACATGCCATTTGACACTAAACTTCCATGAATCACTTGGTGCCCTTAAACCATCTTTAGACATTCTCATTGCTCTAGATGGAAATTGAGCTTATGCCCAGGAAAGAACACTTGGTCCAGGATACTGAAATCTCCCTCCTGCAAAGCTACTGTTCAGATGCTGCAGGCTCTCCTGGCACAAAGGGTCACCTGCCACTGTAGACAGGGTGGATGGTTTTTAGCTGGTTGGCTTAGGACAGGCTGCTACAGCATATCAAAGACACACACGGCTGGTTTTTTTAAGCCAAAGCAAAGTCCCTATTTAATACACTACCGGATGAAATTTGATGCTAGTAGTAGCGTATGCACTAGCTGGTTTGAGACATAGGGCAACTCTATTTTTCCAAAAGTACAGGCACTTTGAACTAGTGGTATTACATTCCTCATGTCCTTAGGCTCTCTGGTGCGCTGCCCAGGGCTGGCAGCTGGGGCTGCAGAGCACTGCGTGCTTACAGGACTCAGGCTCCTGCTATCATTTTCTGTTCTCACTGGCATGTGATACAGTGCAGAGATTGCAGAATTCGGCTCTTACAGAGCAGAAATAAATATGTATATGATGGTTCTTAACAACCTTTTTTCCCTTTTCAATGGAAGCTTTTAGTAAAATCACTGAGATTCATATATATTGACATCAAACCCAGCACAGTTTTTACAGTTAGTGTATCTGTAAATTAAATTATCCCAATTAAAGTCATAACTACTGTATTCTTTCATTATAAGTTGCAGAAAATGTTCGTTGTGTGCTGCCCTTGTCTCCTCCAGTGCTCTCCACATTCTGAGCCCTCAGTTCAGAAATGCCGCAAGCTTAACTGTTGAGAGAGACCTGTATGTTAGATTGGGGAGAGGGGGAGGGGAAGCTTCCATCATAGTCCAATTATTTGATTTTATTTGTCCACTTGACATTATTTTTATGGTTCGTTTTCTGTTTAGGTTTTAGGGAGGCTCCTGGAGCACTGCTGCAAATAGTAGCAGTAAAGTAAAATATAACATTATTTATTATGATGATATCAGTCTGCCTAAACAGCTATAGTATCCACAATATTCACAATAGCCTGAAGCAAGAAAGAATGACACATATCACTGTCAATAGCTGCTGTGGGAGTGTCCTACAATTTTCTATATTCAAAACAAAAATGTCTGCAGTCCTTCCAAAAAGCCCCGTGTGTAAAACAAATCAGAAATATTTACAAGTCTGTATGGCAAGGACAGAAACCATGTGTAAACAAGAAAGTTCACTGTGAGGGTTTTGCACTGCAGAGATACCAGCCCTAGACACTGAAGGACCTGCTTGTCATTTAGACAGTGAGGTGGTCAGTACGGTATAGCAGGAGGTGGTTAGGAATTCCTAATTTTTGGAAGTCACTAAGTCTTCGTCTACGATTGATGAACATATATAGGCACTTCCAAAAGTCCACTTGCACTTCAGACTCACGGGGAATAATTCAGCCATTCATATGAATACACAAGTCGGGCCTTGAGGCCTATGTTAAACTAGGCAGCTGAAGATGGGGGGTGAGAGATGAGTCTTGCATGATAAATCTTGGTTGTTTCGGACAACACTTTCAAACTTCATCTTAAAGGTAAAAGCTTGGAAATCCACAACTAAAACATCTCAATAAATGCTTCAGTATTCAAATGTGCTTTACTGTTAGGTCGCCCCATGGCATTAGGCAGGACTTTAAAGGTTTTCCATTGTTTCTGGTCTCTATCATTACGTCTCTAACTATTTTTTTTTTTAATTTATCCTCTCAATGCACAAATATGTTCCAAAAGGAAAAATGAGGCTGTAGTAGCTTCCTGTGTTATACTTAATAGCCTAGTGATTAGAGTACTCAGCTGGGAACAACTAAGCATTGAGTTATAGGGGTTTTGGACATGAAAGTCTCTC
>NW_010399765.1:18817-19750 GCF_000710305.1 Buceros rhinoceros silvestris
CCTGCTGAATCTTCTCACATTTTCATAAACAATTACGCATCCATTGGACCCACCTGAGCGTAATTTGCTCTGTAGTCCAGTATTCATCAAGGAACAAGGATAGGTAAGTTCAAATCATTGCTCTAATGAATATTTAATGAATTCTAGTAGAGATGAAATAAAATGTTCCCATTGTGAAAGCTTATCAGCAGTGAATAGACAGCATCTGGCAACAGCAATGTTAACTTGCATACAGCTGTTCAGAGAAAGAGTGGGAAGGAGTTTTCAAAGAAGCAGATGTACAATTATAGGCCAGTGCTGACAAAGAGTTGTGAGATTAGAGCTCTCCAGGAACGGTCCTGCACACAGGAGACAAAAAGAAAAGTCACAGGGTGGAAGTTCAGGGAAGCTAAATTATACAGATTGCCCTGGTGTCCCAGTGAAGGAGTATGCCTCCATGGGGCTCTCACCCTCTGTGACCAGAATTATTAATTTTACTATAAAGCAGTTTTGTCTGTCGTTGTGGGGGGTGTTGTTGTGAGCTGTTCCTTCTCCTAACCGTTTTTGATTCCTTGCTCTGAATCCAAAAGGAAGAATTTGCCCAAATGATTTGTGCAAGTCATGAGTAAACATGACGTGGTAAGAGAGGCACCACCACTCAATAAATGGTACCCTAGGATTGACATTTCAAACCTACCCCTTTTTTAAAATTAGAAAATTTCCAAAATAGAAATATTTTGTTTCATGTGAAACGTAAGTTAGCATTTAACAAAAAACATTTTGGAGAGCTTTCTTCAACAAAATCAAACAAACAAAAAAATCCCAACCAAACAAAGCCCCCAAATCCCAATCAACACAATCATTTTGGTTCAGATTAAAATGAATGTTTATTTTCAGTACAGCTGTCAAACTGACTAATTATTTGCACAGCCTTTCTCACAATATTGCATTCCT
>NW_010399765.1:19907-24672 GCF_000710305.1 Buceros rhinoceros silvestris
TATTAAAAACAACTGGAAAGAAGACAATTTAAAAATAGGAATCACCTTTTCTGAAAGGTGTGGAAGGCCCTCTGGCTCCTGATCCACTCCTGGTAAATAGATGAAGCAGCTATTTGCCCCACAGCTGCCAGAATTTGCACTATTTCTAGGGATTTTTACTCCATCTAGAGATAAGCAAAAAACTTTTAATGAAAATTGCATGAAAAATGAAGTAAACAAAAAGTGCTTCCTGAGACACCAAGAAGTAAACTGGGAAAATTGTCAGCCGGCAAGTCTTTTACAAAACTGATTTGACTGTCACTCTCCCCAAGCATTTAAGAATAAAAAAAAAAATCCACTCAGCTAAGTAGAGCATACATTTGCACACACCTGCCTTAATTTTCTTTTACCCTACACTGCTTAATTTCGTGCTTTGTCTTATTAATGGCAGCCAATCTTTTTTCCAGTCACTCTAATACAGATTGCAGAGATGAGTTCCAACAATTTCAGTTTTACTGAGCAATAATTCAAATAATTTTTTCCTGACTTCGGGGCTCTCTTTTTTTGACTGTTATGGTTTCCTAAGGGGGGTGTACAGTCTCTGATTACAGGTCAGGCCGGCTCTACCAGTTGCTTCAGAGGCTGATGACTTGCATATTTAAATCATACAGTGAGTTGGATAATCCCCTCTCATAGCAAAACCCAGGGGACGGAACTATGTAAGAGGATACAAGGAATCCCTCGTTAAGAACTAGCTATCTCAGGTACTTACATACCCCCACCCCTCACTCTTCTATCTGATTATCGAGAAGTCTTAATATTCACAAATCCCTTCAGGCGCAGAAGTGCTATAATCTGAGAGGGAGCGGTGGAGGACCATGGACTTCAGTCCTCCAGAGCCACCGGGCATCCAGCTCCACAGGCATCAGCAGTCAGGCTGAGGATTCACTTCCACATGACTTGCCCAAGGTCACAGAGAAAATCTGTGGTGAAGCAAGACTGTAAGGCTTCACTGGGCACTACCACACAGCGAGGGCAGCCTGTCACAGTCAGACAAAGATCTGCAGCTTGCCGTTGAGCCGAGTGATTATGTGACCCATCCCCAAAACACTCTGCATTTTCATCAGCTTTTTACATCTTTACTTTCACCCTCTCCTGCATGCCAGAATCAAACATTATTTGATGTGTATGCAGACACAATAAAATAACAGTGAATCTTTACTCCTGAAGCACAAGTCCTTTGATATTCAGCCTAAAAATAGAAATAAGGAGAGGAAAAAAAAAGAAAAACGCAAGCTTTGAAACTTGGCAGGAACGGCAGGAAATCATACCTTGAGTCACAGGGCACTCTCAGCATCTGTTCCAACTGCAAGCTTTTCACACTTCTGTATACAGCAGAGCTACCCTCCCTTCATATTCCAGTCCCCAAGACTAGCCCTAGAGATATTATTCTTTCTCTGCAGTACATCTTGTCTCAAATACCTTACATATCCAGTTTCCAAAATGCTGTTCACTTGGTACTGGAGATGTGAACTAGCTTACAGATGATGAGTTTTTGCTGTTCAGAACATATTCGGCAAAGTGGTTCCCAGTGGGCTGAAACAACAGCTCTAACTACATTTAGATTTTGCAAGTGGAATTGTTTGTAAAATAAGAAAAAAAAAAACAGCTGGTTAATAAGATAAATGTTTACACTTAAACTTTCAAAGGACAACAACAAATCCTGCCCAACAAAGATGACATAAACACATTATTTTTCTCTCATGTTTCATGCTTTCTAATAGCTTTTACTTTCATTACAAACACTTCAGTTCTGCCTGAACCGAGCACAAAGAGAATCAGCCCTTTAATCCTCAGGACAATATATATTTTCTTCACGCTTTGGAAAGTAAATACAGCAGCTGGTAACTTTTAAATCTGTGCTTTGTTAAGCAAAGGATTGCAAAAAGAACCATCAAAGTTAGGAATGAAAACACTGCCTACTTTACCTAAACCAGTTTCTTGTTGATTCAAAAATGTAGACTTTTGTTATTCTATCCAGTCTAATTTTCAGAAAACTAGGAAACAGGAAATTTGGCATCTCTCCTGACTTACACAACTGGATTAACCTTTAGACAATGCACAATGGGGTACTTCTTGCCAGTATCTTTTTCTAATAGTCAACCTGTATTTTCCCTCCTGAAACAATATCCTACCTATATATATCCATGCTCTACTAACTCCTCTTTATCAGCAGAATTTGGGGTGTTATGTTTGTAGTTAGTCCGTATTATAAAAGCCACTCTGCAGAGGCATGCCTGTGGAGATCAGATTGCCAGTTCCCCCAAGATCAGTGTTGTCCCACCAAAAGACACCATCGCTATTCCGTATGTTCCATTGAACATATCCGTATCTCGTTGCACACTGAGCTCAAAAGACCATCACCAAGATCACACCTGACAATGCCATGAAGCAATAATTGAGGACACACTTCTGCTTTGGCTACATACCTGTTGAACTCCTGTACTGGAACTAAAACCCTACTGACAGTAAAAGCAACAAGATGCAATACTGCATGGACACAGGACGCTATTTGCCTCTAGATAAATCCAGTTTTAGAATCATAGAATCACAGAATGGTTTGGGTTGGGATGGGCCTTAAAGATCAGCTAGTTTCTGCCATGGGCAGGAACATCTTTCACTAGATCAGGTTGCTCAAAACCTCCTCCAACCTGGCCTTGAATACATCCAGGGAGAGGGAATCCAAACTGATCCCTTATCCTATCACTACACTCCCTGATAATGAGTCCCTCCACATCTTCTCTGTAGGCCCCCTTTAAATACCAGTCTCTTGAGAGCTTTCTCTTCTCCAGGCTGAAAAACCCCAACTGTCTCAGCCTGTATTTACAGGGCAGGTGCTCCAGACCCCTGATCATCTTTGTGGCCCTCCTCTGCACCACTCAAGCAGGTCCATGTCCTTCTTAGGTTGGGGGCTCCAGAGCTGGACACGGTACTCTAGCTGGGGTGTCACAAGAGCCGATTAGAGGGGCAGAATCACTTCCCTTGACCTGCATTTTACAGTAGCATAATTCACTGGCTTTCCTGGAATACATTACTCTCCCAGGGATTCCTCCTCACTTAGACAAACTAAAAGTGACGCAAAAATCAGACTCCGTTTCGCTTCCGAGAAAGCAGAATTCAACAAGCATAATTCAATCCAGCTGGCTACAGAAGGATGTAGTCACTTAATGCTACTTACCTGCTGCTCCTGAACTCGGCACAAGCTGGATAACTGAATCAGAGAACAAGACTTGTCCGGGTAGCAAGCCGCCTTCTGTCCTGGGATTCCCAGGCCTTTGCATTTTCCACTCAACGTCTGATGCCTTCCTGTTTGTGTCTTCCTGCAGGGCTTGTTTTTGTTTGGTCCCAGACACCACAGTGATGAGCACAGGCCGAATCCGCATGATTTTTTGTGCTGCTTCTAATGATAAATAAGTTCCTTGATTCAAATTATCAATATATGTTCTCTTCTCCCACAGCACTCTCTTGAAAGATTATTTGGACTATGTAGTCCACAGACGAAGAATTTATGATAATATAATAACATAACAAATAGACACGTACAAAACCACACATACAGCCATTATATGTTCCATCCTTTCTATTATTAGCTAGTATGTATTATCTTCCATAGAAGTGAATTTCAGCATTTTAGTCCATGCTCCACTTCACTTAATAATCCTTTCAATGTATCATTCAAATAAACAAATCTTGAGACCTTCTGTGACCTTACCTGCATTCATATAACACACCTTCTAGACTGTGGAGTCCTTGTCTAGGTGACAAGGCAGTCAGCTCTTCTGGAAGGGGACTTTCAGTGTTTCAGCACTATTGATAAACCCAAAGCCTACTCATGGCACCAAAAGAAGAAGTAAGATTGGGAAGAAAGCCAGGTCCTTTCTTCAGCTCTTTTCTTGGGCTTTGTTTTGGAAGTGTCAGACCTGGAGAACTACTGAAGGATCCATACCCCTTTGAAATGTTTCCTTAACGAACAGCGTAAGTATAACCATGACCATAAATTTTCACCAAGACCTTACCATTTCAAAGGACTTCACAAACAAAAAACAGATAAAATTTAACTGAATAAGAGCAGCAATTATCATGGGGGGGCAGTGCTACCATATTGCAGTGGAGTTGCTTGACAAAATTTTAAACCAGGACACCCAGTCTGGGAGAAGATTGTAATGGCATTTTAAATCTGACAGAGCCACTATCAAATTAGAAAGCTGATGGAAGTTGTCAAGAGCTTTTTGTAAAATTATACCCAAAATAGGCTATCATCTTTTTGCTACTTTTAAGTTGATAGAAGAGCCATGTGCATAAATGTGCCAGTGAAGAAGGAAAAAAGATCCTGATTCTGCCTCTACAAATACTGCTGCTACGCAGCTAAACGCTGGAGGCACATTCTGTGAAAGAACATTAAGTCAAAACTCAAAATATTAATTATTCTATCTCAGAGAAATCACTTTTGCTCCTGTTGCACAGTGTCAAGCTATAAAAGAAATACAGTAAGAAGAAAGCTCTTGCAATATTCTGCCATATATCAGCACTGCTATCAGAAATACTTAATTTCAGAAACGAGCTAGAGCCAGGTATCTACCTGAAGTGCCAGTCAAGAAATCCAACACTGAAGTAAAAAGGAGAGACCCTTGTACCTCTTTAGAGCTCAATCTCTCAACATGCATTTCCCTTATTTACTGTTCTCCCCAGACAGGTCCCACTCTTAAGTCACCCAAACTCTAGCTAT
>NW_010399765.1:24785-33936 GCF_000710305.1 Buceros rhinoceros silvestris
CCCCCATCCTCCAAACCCACAAAAACAGAGACCCCCTCAGAGCCTTACTTATTCCACGTAAAAAAAAAAAAAAAAAGGAAAAGTGGTCAAAAAGTAGCATTTCTTAAGACAATAATAGGAGGAAAACAGAGCAGGGGAGAAACAGGAGATAAAAGCAGGTTAATAGGATTCCTCCCACAGGGAAGTGAGGAAGGAATTAAGACACTGGCACCACCCTTGCAGGTGTTTAAAATCTTCTCACGAATGTGTACAGAGCCACCTATGACCTCTGTGCAAGGCTTTCAAAGCCTTCCAGTGAACAGAGTTTCTGTCTGGTGAAAGTGCAAGCATGAATCAATCCACCATCTTTCTGTGAGAGATGCATCCACACTCAGAGACCTGATCCAGTCCCACTCTGAAAGCATTTTATTCTCCCTATTGAGGACACAGGCAGCCAAGGGCAAACAGCCTCCTAATTCAAGGCCTCACTTAAATGCCTAATTGTCCTGTCAGAAGGATAGGGGACATAATATCTTGTTTTTCTGATCTGGGAGCATATGTAAATCCCAACCCAGAGGAGCATTTTGCTCTTGGCTATTTAATTCATTCATGTGGAATTAGTGTCCTTCAGTAAGATTTTTGTTTGGATGACCATTTTTTTCTGATAAATGCTAGCAAACACAAGGATACACATTTAAGCACTCTAAACCAGTCTAATCCTAAAAGCACAATGTGCTTTAGGGAAAATAATGAGGATGGAAATACACAAATCAACAAAATCTACCAGTTGGCTGTAACACACAACAGGGCCTGGTTTGTGTTGACAGTCAGAATGCAGGACTATTCATATTGCACAGCTGTCACTGTACTGAAACAATTATCCAGCGGGGGGAAAAAAAGCTATTAATTTAGCTCTCATCATGGCTAATAAAACTAACATTGCTGTACTAAAACACTGAAAGACCATCAATGATCCTTGCAGTGTCTTGGCTTCCCTTTGGTCTGACGTAGGAGCAGAGGAGCTCTGTCTGGAGAAACCGTCAGCGACATCTCTGCTGGCAAATCACATTATTTCAGAGCACATCCCTCAGCGACAGCTCAGCTGCCTTCACCACTAGACTGTCAGGACGGTCCATAACTCAGACATGACCTCTGCCAGCCAAGTCTTCCAGTTTCCATACAAGCTTCAGAAGTCAGCATGGGTCAGAAATCATTCCCTCCCAGTAATGTGCACGCAGCCCCATGATTTGGGCAACAAACAAGTTTATAATATGGATGTGGATTGTCTGTGTCAGCTGGCCTTGGTGCCAGAGAACTATGCCAGCTACATTTTTTTTACTAGCTCTTGTTGAAGTGCTAAACTTCTCTCAGCCTTTTGGACTTTCCATTTGTGAAATTGAGTGATATCTATATTAATATAGGTACTATGTAACAAATAACGCAGGAGATTCTGTCACATACAAGCACCACTAATACACTGGTAGGAACTCAGCAAAACTTCAGCCATGAAAGACTGAGATAATTCTCTCCGCATATGCAGTTTCCCTCATGTATATGGTCCCAACCTTACTTGGGGAAATGTAAAGAAAATCAGACCGTTTGTCTTCAATAGTTGCGCTGTCTTTGTAAGGTTCTCACATAGGGTTGTTATAGAATGACATAAAAACCTCAACATTTTAGACAGCTTCATCTTGTCTACAAAAACAGAGGAGAGATACAAAAACCATTTAACCGATGTTAATCAAGCTTCCAATTGTTCCTGTGAAATGGTTAAATACGAGCAAATGAAAATGACAAAAGAGGAGCACAAAAAGGTCGAGAGATGCTTCTTGAGCAAATCAATGACAAACATGGGAAATAGTACTGAAAACCAGATTGCCTCTTTGCTCTAACCCCTAGTTATAGCTCCATCCAGGAATGGGAGAAGACCGAAAACATTAAATCTTTAGAGGAACATTTAAGGAGATAATATACTGTAAAACACTAAATGAACACATCAAGTTGCTTTTGTACTCCCTTGCCTCAAGCAGCTTAGCACAAATAAAATGTGATGCTAATCAGTCCAAGCAGTTTTCACAGAATTTGAAAACCTATCATTTCCTCTGGCTGCAACTAAAAAATTTCCCGATTGTTTCCTTATTGACACTTGAAAAGTATCTGTTGAACCTATAATTTTGTCTTGGTGTTGACCTATTGTTTGTCTCCCTCGACCATAAAATATTTAACCTGGTACTGACAGAATAATTAAAATTTTTTTTTCATAATTAAGTATCTACTACCACGGAACTATAAAGAGATATGAATGCAATTTCTATGTAAAAGAAGCTGAATTATGAAAAAAAAAGCAAACAGAAAAAAATTGAATTACTGTAACGACATTTTCCAGTCAATAACAAGATGGCACCAAACAGATACATGCTTGTAATAACCTACAAAAAAACCTGTAAAATTAAATGGAATGTATTGGCAATGGGTTCCTTTTATAATTAAAAATTATTCAGAAAGTGAAAATATTATCTAGAACAGAAGTAAAACAAATCTGTTCATTTTAGGAGCTGATTTCAAAATGTTTCAATCATCTTCTCCCTGTTAACAACAATTTTTTTTTTGCATTTCACACAAGATTTTCCACATATGTTTTAAGCACAAAAAAAAAAATCCTATCTCAAATTTCAAATGCTATGCAGCAGGAAATGTTATTGACAAATGTAACATGACTCAGTGAACAGAAGAATGACATAATTTAATCAGTGCAGCACATTTTTTATTAATGAATGCCAATATGTTAGGTAGAATTCTTGATCCTGTTCTTCACCTCTTATAAAGTATATGGTGAAGCTCTTTCATTACGGAAAGGTCCTGCAGTCAGACATGGAACAGAACGACTCCTGCATCCCCCTAGAGCCCCTGAAGTCAATAATGCTCATGAGGTGCAAAAATTTCCTTAGATATAGAGTCAGGATCAGGATCCATGTATGATTCATGTTGCCTCCCAGAAGTATGTATGTGCTCTCTAAAATCATGTGGGAAAGTGTTATTACTTTATATTTACACCATATTCCTTTCAATCATGAGACTCTATTGCCACAATTAAATACACAGCCCTGTATTTATGGAGTTCAGTAAGGTTAGCCTCTACACAAAGCTAATTCCTCTATACAATGCTAATTCATTCCTGGGAGGCCTGTCTGCTGTTTTGTGCAGGTCTGGAGCACAAAGCAGCAAAATGACCAAATGGCAGCCAAACCTAAAAAGACCTGCAGCCAAGCCTTAAAAAAACGTCATCCAGGTACAGCCCTGGTAGCTGTGCAAGGCCACAGGCCAAAGATACCCGCTGAAACCCAAAATGAGGCAAGGAAACAATCAAAGCAAATAAACATAATGCTGAGGGAATTAATATATTCGCTTCCAGATTTACTGAAAAAAAACTATTGCTTATATTTTGGGTAGTTCCACATAAAATAGAACAAGTAACTCCATAATGTCATTTGTACTTGTACTTCTGAAGAGGTAAATGTGTATGAAATGTATAAGGCAAATGTGCGTGAAGTGAATATGAGTACTTCCAGACAGCAGCTATTAAAGTGGATTGCAGTGGTGCAGAAAAAAATAAAACAAAAAAACAAAAAAAAAAAACAAAACAAAAAAAAAAATAAAAAAAGAGAACTTGACCAAAAAGAGGAAATAAATCATTTAGTCTTGGGAAGAGAAAACAGAAGAGGCAAGGCAAGGAAAGTAATAAAACTGTTGATGAATATTTGGGCTTTACAAGCATGTACATAAATATACATAAAAGCTTAAGATCACAATTCACCAAGCATACTGTCCAGCCATCTCAATTCACATGCAAACCATCACCCTGATGCTGCTCTTAGTGTGACATTGGCTGGATGATGTGTGAAGGTGACGGATGGAGTGTACCAAGGAGTTGAGAAATATTGTGAGGTTTTTAGATGGGAGGACACTAGCATAAACAAATGTCTCTCTTTTTACAGCAGATTTTAACCATCGACATGAGTTATTCAGACACTAAGCAAGTAGAAGCTTTGAATACAGGGACCATAATACATGAAGTGAGCTAAGTTACGGAGACTCTTATTTTCTCCAGGCTACATTTTGAGGGACAAAGAGCAGCCCAGATTTTTATGAGTGTCACACAAAGCAGCTAAAGGATACAACCTGGCCAGGCCTGAGCACCTTGTTGGAAGACAAATGCTCAGTGAGACAAAGTCAAGGAAGGGTATAAGAATAAGACTTTGACTGATCCAAGTCAATAGAAAGGTCACCTTTTTGCTAAGGAGACCTGGCCAACCGAGACAGGCAGCGCCTCAATAGATGTTGCCAGCTGAACAGAAACAACTTTGGGATCAGGATTTCCAGACTGAAAAAAATGAACACCAAACAGTGTCACTTTCCATTACCCAGAGGGAAGAGCAGCTTCCTGCTGCCATAGGGAATGTTAAAAAACTGTCAAGGCCCTGAATGCACCAACAGGCTCCCATTCCCAGCCCTGGATTTGACTCCACATGTTCAAGGTCGTCACCAATATGCCAAAGATTCGCAATCCTGGATCAGCCCAGGAAAACAGCTAAGTTGTGAAGAACAGCAATGAGAACCCTCATGAAGATCTCTGTCCATCTTCTTTGCCCAGCAGCTGCATTTCAGCTCTGGCCCTTGTCCTTAGCTCCTGCTTGAGATATGCTGCTGGCCTTGTACCTTGCTGACCATGACCTTGTCTTGCTGACCTGACTTCCTGGTTGATCTCACATCTGCCTTGTTAGAATAGACTTTTCTGTCAATCATTTGAACTGCTGGCTGAACCTGGTTACGCAGACAGACCTGTTTTATTCTCCTCCTTCAGGTGAGGCTGTGAAGCCACTGTCCTTCTTGCCTTGCTGTCCTCTCAGCTCCTGTCTCAATTTCCTTTGCGAAGAAGCCCACTCCTGGTATTCTCTGATAAAAACAACTTAAAATGAAATGGGGACAGTCTTTCCTGAGATCCACAAAGAACTGTTTAAGTGGGCAGCTACTGTGTTACTAACCAGTATAGTCCTGTGCTCACCTCTGAAGGTCCTCTCCTTCTTCCACTATATTTGCAGGAAGACCACCTCCAAGTTCTGAAAGCTGAATAAGCAACTGTTTCACACAATCTTTTTCCATCAATCACCAGAGTAATAAAAGACAAAAAGCAGTCTACTTACAAAAATCAGGGAATAACTAGTCCACTTTCAAACACTTAATTCCTTGGACAAGTGTTTCCTGTTTTTAAAGTACCTCTAAGGCACTTAAAGTCCTAAAGGTCTAAAGTCATCAATGGGTGAAATTTAGGCTGTCCAAATTTGGACCTTAATGTTTTGCACCTACTAATGGTAAGACCTACAGAAAATCACCTGCTAAGTGGTGGTGCACCTGGAAATTCACAAAAAGAGAAAGGACAGGGAAGAATTCAAGGTGAGCCATTTGGCCAGGAGAAAGGCTGTAGATCAAGGCCATTTTCTGTTGTGCCCTCCCTCCTCTCCTTTCATGAAAACACTTAGATAAAAGGATACCATGACTATCAATCAGTTTATGCTATCCACCAGATCATCAGATATAGGACTATTGACCTATATGTTTTATGTTGTAAAATCAATAAAAAACAGGGGGGGGAAATGGCAAGAAGATGAAAAATAGCAGCATAAAAGTGCAAGCTGATGAACATAGTATTCCTCAGGCCTCCTTTGTTTGTGTATTCACACTAAGTGATATAATACACTTCTCATGATTTCATCACAGATTAAAATTTCACTGGATAATAATGCTCTCAAAAAATATGTAGTCCTGACATTTAGTAACTTCAGAGGATATATTAAGTAATACTGAACTTCAAATTACAGGTTCAACTTGCTGAATAGAACCATTAGACAGAAGTGTGGATGAATCACACTTGTCCTGGATATAATGGAAGCAGGCATTTGCATGACGGTGATAAGTGACTTCAAGGAAAACACAGACATTTACACCAGCCGGATGCCCAGCCCTGATATATACCAAGATACAGTAAACACCATTTCATATCTGGATGTTGTGATGTTGGACCAAGGTCTTGGTCCTCAGCTGCAGATCTGTGGGGATGCAACAGCTGAGTATTGCAGCCCATGCTTTTGGTCTAGTACAACCTAAACTGGATTATACTTCTATATTTCTAGCTAATGACCTTTAGTTTCCTAATCCTCTTGACTATAACGATTGTGAATCGTTCCTATAGTGCTGCTGTGACTGAGGGTCTTATCCAGAAGACGTTACTTATGCAGAGATATCAGATCTACTTCTGAGAGGAAGGTGTAAAAACAGACTTCAGTCACAGGTCCAACATCATACATTAAAGGGTATAATTTGTCATTTTTTATGTTATTAAGAATATTTGTGCAGGATCTATAATTAAAACCAAAAGAGATGTCTCCTCTTTTTGCCAGCAGCTGTTTTATATCAATTAAATGGGTAAATAAGATCTTTCCCCAGAGGGGATATCATGTGACCCTCTATTGATTAAGACTGCACTAGAATGTTATTTGCAATCTTATTGCATAATGGAAATCAGGAGGTAGCTGTCATGGATTCAGAAGACAAATTGCCGCTATCTTAGACAATTCATAGGGCTCTTTCCTTCTTGCTGCTCTTAATTCACAGTTAATGCATGTCTTACAAGGCTTAGTTTCTCAATTCAGACTACAGCACTGTATTCAACTCAAAACTGGGTGTAAGTTGTAGTCTACGTGGCCCGGCGTTATGATTAAAGTGACCATTCCATCTATCATTGCTTCAGAACTATGCATTATTTAACAGGGTACTGCAGCTTGAAAAAAGGATGTGAAAATAAAAATAGGCACTTCCTGAACATGCATGATTGTTCCCAGGAAAGACAGGCCTTCCCCACCATGTATAGCTTCAGAAATGCTCTCCACACAGAACATTTTTTTTAAGTCTTTGCTTGGTTTTGTGTACTTCATTTTCACAAGCAAAACATATGACCGGAAACACCTCCACTACTCTCAAACCTGTGCAGTAAGTGCAGCTAGGAATCAGGTTTCAGATTGCAATGAACACCTGACCACAACCCAGCAGACACTTCACTCCTCCACTGAACTCTAAATCCATCATCATGCCCTTTGTGAGAGATCCAGGGGGAAAGACAAAAACGTCCATTTAAATGACCAAAACACTCTTTGCCAACTTCAGAAACTTTCCCCAGAAAAGCCAGTCTTTCCTTACCTCTAATCAATCTCCCAGTTACACCAGTTAGAAAACAAGTTCAGCGCTTTTCAAAATATAAAACAGCAATATTTAACATCATTACTAGAACATTCTCCAAAGCCAAAGAAATGGTCTTTAAGTGGTCTTTGGCAGTTGTGAATAGAAGGAACAAGTCTGAATAACAGTGGGCAGTAGGACAGTAATAGATTCACACTGAAGTTACAGTCATTCTGTGTGTAGAAAAGAAATGCTTAATTTACCATCATCTGTTTGCCACTGCACAAGATTAAAAACTAGATGTCTGCTGCCTGATCTATTCCAGCTAAGTTGTTTGACTAGAATGCATTCATCTTCCCATCTAACTTCACAAGTTTAACCGTGGCAGGTTTACTTTTCCGTTATTTGTAATGCCAGAGCTTAATAAATACATGGAAGAAAATGCCAGGAGAACTGTTGTCCAAAAGAAACCTCTCACAAAGTGGTAACAAAGTCTGGAAAAAAATATCACCTTGTAAAAAATATTGAGGAGGTTAAGATTTCAAGGAAATCAAAGATATTTTGGTATACACTTCATTTGGCTAGACATGCACATAAATAGCACTAGATTATTACTAGATTATTACTGGCATATCTTCCTATTTAGGAAAATTATCTGGTCCTCTTACAAGCGGATTTGTGTTTAAACCTTTTGTTTCATTTTCCTAGAAATCTGGGAAATCAATCTCAGCCTAGTCTTGATGAGCATAAACGCTCCATATGGAGCAAATGTGAGTAGTAAAAAATAAGGATACAAAATCCCTAAATAATTAAAATGTGCTTTGGTTGCTCAGAACTTCAAAAGAGGCATTTGGCACCTTAAATTAAGGTCTAAAATCATTGCTCTTTTTATTTTTCCTTTGCTTTGAAAGGACAAACCAGTAATTTCAGCTTTCTGAATCTGAAAGTTCTTTCTCTTTTGAAGATAACACAACACAATCACCTCACTTATTTCATTGTGCTTGAAATCTAAAAGAAAGATAGAAAATGTTCCTTACCTTAAAAAGTCTTAAAATATTTGCAACCATAATGGACACGGAACTTGCTGCAGCACCTATCACACCTGATATCTTGTCTGGCTTAGCAAAAATAGGTGGGTCGCCATTAGCACACTTCACATCTGAACCATCTTTTTCTATCAATGCTTGCACAAATGTTAAAGACTGCTCCAATGCGTAAGTGTCCCTGGAACACGTATCTAGGATCCGGACACCTAAAGTGATATTGGTAAGAAGGTCAGGGTCTTTATTAATCTGATCAACTGCATACAGCATTGCCTCTAGTCTGTGGATGCCTTTCTCCTTCTTGAGCTCCCCACAAGGCACCCCTCTATCCCCCTTTGCATGGACAGGGAACAGTCCTCCCAAGATGATGTCCCCATCCAGGCGGATGGAGTGGGCATATTCCTGGCCATGAGTTCTTTGCATCAGGGTGAGTATCCAGCAGAATTTGGCTGTTAACAGGAAGAAACAACGGCAGGAAACTAACCGTTTTCCTTCGTATACCATTTTCTCTGAAGACGTTGTTGCTATCCAGTATCCAGATTTTCTTCTTGCTAAAGGATGAAGTTGACCATTTGAAGTTGCACTTTCTGGAGGCTACCATCAGTGCCCAGTAAGTAATACAGAACCATGCGGTAGGTATAGAAAGGATCTCAGCAGAAGTACATAAAATGTGTTTTACAAAAGATGTCCAGTGATGTCACAGGTTGATCAGCTTTTCTGAGAGGTGGTTTTCAATTGCTCTTAACTGATGGTGAAGTATATGGTGGTAGTATGTCTGGTCCTGATGCTAAGAGGTGGTCAGTAGCTTACGTCCTTGTATCTTGGCCTGCAGCTGAGGTACTTCTGGGGAAAACAAAAAGAAAACAAAGGCAAACCAAACATGAGATATACCATTTGGT
>NW_010399765.1:34036-38908 GCF_000710305.1 Buceros rhinoceros silvestris
GTTCAGCAGTTTTATACCTGTCACACAGTGTATTTACTTTTGAATATGAAGTACATCGCCTAGGTTTTAATTTAGATATTCTGTAAGGAAGTAATTCTTGGCCTTCTGTGAATTTAAGCACCTGGCTGCACTGTACTAGAAGCCAGGAAACTGATGACACCAGCAGAGCAAAAGCCAAATCAGGGGAACTAAACTTAGCTTGGTGTTCAGATTCTGACCAGTAATTCGCATTTACCTTCGCACTGGATGACATCCAGAAACAGATTAAACCTGTAACGCACTATTTTCTGTTTTGCTGTATCATTCCGTTGCAGCCTACAGAAGTGCAATAGCTACTTACACACACACTCACGGAGAGGTTCCATTTATGACAACGGAGTAATCAGGGCTCCTAAATTTAAGTATGCTCTTCAGCTGCTGCAGTACAAGCACATTCAATTCATTTGGATATTAAACTGATTATTTCTCCAGTGGAATTCACTTTTCTTCTGGGCTTATGATATACCTAAATCACCTTTCAGACAAATTCTAACACTAAATTACTTTTATGAAAAGGTAACCAATTTCTTAAGCAAGAAGAGCACAACGTATTCTGATAGGAAACCAGCTGAACATCCAGTACTCTTTCTGATATTTCGCTTGAGCTGAGGTCCGACATTAACAAGGTCTCTATTCTCTTGTTGCATTTGGACCACGTTACACAGGAACAATGTTATGAACACTGACATCTGGAGAAGTCCCACTGATTTTAATGAGATCAGGATTTCAGCCTACATATCTAAACACCTGACTGACTGTTATAAATATCTCTAAATTGCCCCCACTTTAATTCTCAAGTGAATGGCATTTATTTATTTCAATATTTAACAAAATTACACAGCCTGAATAAATCTTTAGACCTCTGAGGAGCAGAAAGAGGCTAATCTAACACTTAGATAGGCACACTGTGGGCAACTGCATCTAAGCCAGTCTCTCAAGGCACCTGTTACAGGCTATGGAAAGCAGTGGACATCCTGGGGTGCAATTCACTTTATCCTTTTCTTTAAAAAAGTTCTACTTATTATGAAATTGAACTCACTGAAGAAGTGCCTACTCACTCTCTATACAGAAAATCCAGGCAACAGATTCATCTGTAGATGTGTACTTGGTCCCTAGTGAGCTGACTGGCTCCTACCAAATATACGATCAAATTAGGAGACAGTTATAGACATCTATACTGTGTTTCAATGACATTTTGAATTATTTTCCACAAGATTTTTATATTTGATATGGTAAAAAAACTCAAAATGTATTTTGATATTGCTTTAAAGTGAGTATCTTCTTCTTACACATATTTTGTTAAATGTTTTCTCCAAATTATGATACTAAGCTCCCAAAAGCTGAGGAAGAGTTTTTAAATAGTGGCTATTTGAAGTCCTGAGAAAAAGATTCACTTTCATGAAAAGTCTTCTATTGAATGTAAAGGTATGTCATTGTGATTTGGTGACAGAGCGACTTGAAAATGAAGCATGTTTTAACAGGTGTGAATAAAATCACTGCAATTGGGAACAGCAGCACACAGGACTTTCAGTGCCTCTTAACATTTAGTTTTGCTTGAATTTGGCTCAGGGTTGAATATAAATGAAACAAAGTCTGTGCTGGTTTATGTAATAATTCCATCATTCTCCTTTGGCTCCTTTTGAGCACATAGTTTAAAAAACTGCTTAGGCTTCAGCACCATGAGCCGAACTCAGACTCAGTCACAAATGGAGGACCTTGAGTAACATCACCTTGTGAGCTGATCCAGCCCCATAAGATGTTTCTTATGTGCCCACGCCACAGAGAAAAGATTATATGGACTATTAACCATCCACAACCGTCTGATGTCTCGATTGCCTTAGAAAAACAGTTATGGGTTCAAAATAGTAAAAGATGTAGCTACACCTAAAACAGACACGGAGACAATTTCCTTTCTGGTTCCACAGTGAGCAAACAACTCATTAGTCTATGAGTGTATGTACAATCCATACAGGGGGCAATTCTCTGAGGGAATAAGAGATAAGTTTACTCTTATTTAACATTACAGGGAGAACAAGAAAGCACCACTGAAAAAGTGAAAATATTCACGAAGGAAAGAAATGCTGCTTTTTCTTTCTCAGCCTCAGAATGCCAAGAAATTAAAGCAACTGTCAGTCTTCATACAAACAAATAGTGGTGAATTCAACTATTGCAACACAATTTCCAACAAAAGCAAAGAAGCTACAAATATCCTCAGTCCAGTAACTTATCTGGAACTGACTGAAAGGCAGGCGAATTGATAATAAGCATTTTTCAACATTATAGTCTACATAAGCATTAATTGCTCTGCCTCAGCTTGCCTGTTTTCCCGGAAAAAACACGTTTCTTTCCTGCAAGAGTCCACAGCTTGTCTATAAAACAGAAATAAAATTTTAAAATGTTCTTATTAAATATGTAAGACATTTTAGTCTTTTTTTATGTTACCTAAGAAATAAAAGCTTCTATTACACTGACTAATTTATTCGTGCCACACTGCTTTTCATATATTGATTAATATTAACTTTTACAGAATGTTGAAGTCTGTGCAACTAAGCAGAAAGCATCTGATCTAAATGAATTCAATTTTTATCAATGAATTTTAGTGAAAAAGCATGGGCCTCTGGGCTATAAAGCCTGAATGAACTTTCCTTATGCAAAGAGATTTCATTTGAAGTAATATGCTGCCCTTTTCCAATTGACCATAAAAGTTTGAATGAATGCAAATACAGTCTTGATTTATCAGGTTCCCCACTGTTCTGGTTGGTGTTCACTAGGAACATGATTTCCGAGAAGAAACTCACACAATTCCCCAGCACAGTTCAAGAGTAAGTGCACCACAAAGCCTCTCTTCAGTCACCTTGGAATACATGCTTCTCTTGGGTTTAATTCATTAAGAATATCTGGCATTATCAGAACACATTGCTATTTTTAAAGTCAGTATTTCAGCACAAACCTCCACTACTTCTGCTAAAATATATATTTATTTTTAAACTTAAGGAGGTGGGTTACTGCAAGACAGGGAACATGGAAATTTCTGCATGTAGTGTCTGGTTCTGAAATTACTTCATAAAATCATTCAGCTTTATCAGATACTTGGTACTCAGGGTTGAGTACTTAGGTATTGTTGCCAGAGTCAGTGCGTTGGCATGCACCTGCTCTGGTCACTATTCCAACCACAGGCTCACTGCTCTGAGAGACGAGCTCATTATGGAAGTTCTTTATGTTAATGAACAGGTCTAAATAATGAGCTGTGAGTGACAGATAAATACTTTAATAAATATAGGCAATGACTATATTTTGGTAACAAGGCTCCTGAAAGAGCCATCTTCAGCTGACATTGAAGTTGTGGTGCGAATCATAGAAAAGGTTCAATATGTTCACCTGGAAATGTTGTTTTAAAAATCCCACAATTACAGACAGCCGCAGGAACAAGGACTACTCTCTGCAGCATGAGCAGGAAAACATGTTCACTGAACTTCATGGAACATCTCTTAATTGATGTTGCCAGTCATACACACAAACCCTTTACTGAGGGGCAAGAAAAGCTATTTAGTGAGGGGGAAACATCTGAGAAAAAGTAGTTAAAATTTTGTTTGAGACCAAAAAATAAATTTTTCATTGCATTTGAAGCACAGTTAGAACTGCAATAAAACAAAATAAAACCAATATTCTATAAACTAAAAAAGGAAGAGTTTTAGGATGAAAAGCCATTTCTACATTCACAAAATGTCAGATTACCCAGTCAATGCAAAACTGGTCTGGTTTTACTTAATGAAAACAAAATAACAGCATCTTTCATTATGAAGTTCGGGGGGAGGGAGGAATGCAAAAATGTGATTATTTTGACTTTTTACTACTGATATGTTACTTCTGAACTATGAGATAAGAATTATATTGCTGACATTCATTTTAGCATTCATGAAAGTTGCTTCTTTCTCCTGCACCGCATTCAGCAATGAACAAACAGCTGAATTTCCACACAGCAGGTGAAGAGTTGCCACCTGCATACAATAACCTGACACATATAGAAGATAAATGGGTTTTGCTGACAACAGGGGTGAATTTGGAAAACCTTTGGCCTTGACATCGCAACTCCTAACTTGCAGGAGAATTCTTCACTGATGTAAGTAGTCTTACCTATCTCAGCTCCTCTGTAATGATTTGCTGTGCCCCTGCCACAGGGGTAACGTTTACACAGTAATCAGGACTTCAAGGCAAATCGCCCTCAGCGTCTGGTTTACAGGAACTATTGCTTCCCAGCGGACTGTGCTGGTCCACAGACCCTTCTTACCTCTACCTCTCCAACTCTCTCCCCCATCCCATCCCGGGGGGTGAGCAAGTGGCTGTGAGGTGCTTAGTTGCCAGCTGGGGTTAAATCACAATAGGCACCATGAGCGAAATGTCTCCACTCAGTCCAATCAGCCTCTTTCCAAATACCCCAGAGCACCTGACTTCACTCTCTACCCTGTAAATATCCATTTTCCAAACAAGCTACCCTGCTAAAAAACAGCACAGGTCCTTCTGCCAGGGCGGGACTAATAGGAGCTTACAGTTTTTGAAAAGGAAACAGCATCAAGTATTTTTCTCTGCTCTTGCCTGATCTCACAGCTGAATAAACCCCTTTAGAGCACCTTTAGAGTTGGTTTCACCTCTGGTCTGGCAAGTGATGATCAAGGAGATTTTTCCCAGCCAACCTAGTTGAGCATTCTCGTGTTGATTTTGTTTTCAGTTTACCACCTCCCCACCAGACTCCCGCTCCCCAGCCGGCGCAGCTGGGTTGAGAGCCGGCGCCGGTAGCGCAGCCCGGTGCTCCGCGAGCGGGATTCTGCACCGAGA
>NW_010399766.1:0-22526 GCF_000710305.1 Buceros rhinoceros silvestris
TAAAATAAAAATAAATAAAATTAAATAGAATAGTATTTTTGTCATAGATTTCTGAAATGGAACAGCAATTGGTTACAATCCTTGTGATCTGTCTGCACTTTACACCTACTGCTCCTCAAAGCTGCCTAAGATTTAACATTTTTGGACTACCAGTATGGTCCAAAGCTCTGTCTATCTACATATTTTAGCTTTCTTTTTCCGAGTTACAAGTATTCTGATTACAGAAACACATCTGGCTTACATATTTTAAATTTCCATTAAAAATTGCCTTTCTTGTCAGTTCTCTCTGACACTCTTCAAGCATCTCTTACAGAACTTACTTTTCTCTACTTGGCCCACTGCAGCAGTTATCTAACACTGGACTTCTACCTTGACATATTAGGTTATTATTTTGAGCTGGCACATATTGTCCACTTTTGCATTCCCTTCTGCATATCTTGTCTTCTAATCAATCTTTCTCTGGGGATTCACATGAAAACTGTTGGAGAGCTTAATGCTCTCGCCACTGACCCAGGCAGAATGGATTCCGAGGAAACCACGGAAGTGGTAATAAATGGTCAACACACTCCTACCAGGAAAAAAAAAATGTAAGTGCACAACAAATGCTGAGGAAGGAAACAACTTCATATTAGTTTTCAAAAAATTCCTAACTATGGTACTCTTTTGGATCTCAACTTTGGCTTCGCCATGCACTGATAATAAGGAGCTGGAGGCTTATGTGGCGGCTAATGGCCAAACTAGGAAAAAAAAAAATTCGCTGAGCTTATTCAGCTGCTTATTCTTAGGCACTGACCTGGCAAAGTCAGTCACTGATTCACCTGTAGTCAGGAGAAAGATGTGCTTTCTTCCTGGACCTTAATCACGCTATGCCTTTACCAAGAAGTACTGCAGGTCAAAAACAGTGGACATGCAGAGCAAAACTGCTCATGTTGAGGACCCAGTAGCCACAGTACGCGCTCTCTATGGACTTCAGACTAGTTTCGATCTGGTCCCACAGACAACACAAATTAGAACTGGAGGGCTTAAGATGCACACATCATTTAATCTCACTTAAAAGGAAACTGATCTGTGCAGTCCAGGATGGATGCATAACGTGAACCAAAGCAAAGTAAGTGGAGGTTTGCTTTAAGAGCATATAATGGATCCAGATTAAGGAGTGAATGTAGTTGCATCTTCAGATCATCTGAAGTAATTCACTCCTTTTTAGAGTACCTACCTGCATCACCACCTACTTCTCACTCCTCTGTCTCTTCCTCATAATAGAGATAGCTAGACTAATAACCTACAGGAGTTGTCTTGTATCTCCTCTTAACTCTGCAAAGCTGTCAGCTGTCACTGGGAAAGTACAGCTGTTTCTCTGCTCGCTCAACTGTTCAATGATTTGGTTGTTTCTTTTTCATTTATTTGCTTTTATTTTGTGTACTTTGGAAAGCAAAAGGGTTACAGTGTCTCTTCCACTAAAGAACACGTAAGATTAAGCATCACTTCTCAGAAAGCAGCATTTTAAGCTGAGGTTAATTCAAGGAATCAGTATGTTATCATAATTATTATAATTTCCCTAGTAGTTAAAAAGATGGTGTTAGCCTGGCAATGTTGCCTTTGTAAGGAACCGAGCTTAGCCTTGTATTCTCTGCTTGCTCAAAACTTCTTATCTCGGTAGGAATTTTGACTGAGCATGAAATGATGGGCTATGCTACACAGAAAAAATATCAAAGTAAAAAAAAAAAATTCTTCAGATTTACTTACTAAATTATCTAGTAAGAGGAGTGGTTACTGATTCACATTGCACTTTTGACTATCAGCTAAAGGACAGAGCACTCATCTGAAAGCTGAGCAAAGTCAGAACATGTATGAACTGTGGAGAGTCTGGAAACCATGACTTCCATTTGCTGTACAATTGTTCTAAATCTCTAGACAGTTATGCACAAGCTTGTTGCTTCCTCCAGCTGTACTTCTGGATGAAACTGTCTATGACTGCTGTCCTTCGTGTTGAAATAAATGCTACCCCTGCACATGAGAGGTGCTGGCAGGCCACTAATTGAACTGACCTCCCAAAGGAGCTGACATTGAAATGCCTTGTTTGTAAATCATAAACAGTCTTAAGGGAACCAGCAGTACTGAGAAGGCAAGGTGGTGGTGCTTCAGGGAACATAAACCTTTTGGCACAAAATTACTTAACCACAACTCTAATTAACTCAGTTGCCTAAAATCTTAACTGCATTGTATTTCAAGTGCTCAAAGATATTTTTTACCTTGCCCTCTGAAAGCAAATGGATGAAATTCAGGCTTTGTGTTAGTCTAATGCACTTCCATGCACAGTATTCTACACTATCTCCCTGTAAAACATGTATGTTAAAGATAACCAGAGAAGTTTGAACACTGGGAATTTACAAAATAAAACTATTTCTGAAATTTACATCTGGGTTGCTTTTTTAAAGAAACAGGATTAGGGTTTTGCAAATAGCATGCATTTCTTTTTCTAATATATATTAAAAAATCTAATCTTAAAAAAAATGAAAAGCAATTAAACTAATTAAAACTAATTAAAATAGAATAATGGCTAGATCCAGCTTTCCAAAAGCATTTAAGAATCTTGTGATACTTAAAGGCAACTAATGAGAGCACCAGTTTATATTTTTCACTTATGCCATTACTTCAAGCCACTTCTTTGATATAACTTGTACTTGCCTAGATGTTTTAAGAAATGCTCTTCAAGGCCAAATTCCCTTAAAAATTTCAACTCCTAACACCATCATTATAGGCCTGTTTACCTGTCTGAAAAATGCAAAGGGGAAATTTATGAAAATATCACATGTATTTTCTCTGCTTTTCTCAGGAAAAAAAAAAAGGTTTTGTGAAAACAAATACAATACAATTTGAAGAATTTATCTGGTTTTAGTCTTCCAAAAGTGAATCAAAGTACATCTCGCATTACAGTTGGCACATATTAAATTGCTTTTCTAGCCAAAAGGTACTTTTTTTGTTTGTTTATATTTGACTTCCGTGTCTGAGAAAAGTTCAAATGTTGTTATAAAACTATGATTAATTAACACTATTGAAAGACAAAGACTTTTTCTCTATTAAGGTAATTTTTTTTTCTAATAAAGTAGTGCATTTGCTGTAAAGCAGTGGCTCCTTCTGCATTTAAAAGTGGTTTTATATGACTAACTTCCAACCATTTCTTTGTTTTTCTGTAACTAACTCAGTGAGCTCACCGTCACGCAGCAGACATATTTATTGTGCTGTGCAAAGGTTGAAGCCAACAGGGATTTGTTATGTGCAAAGTCCAGGTATCTGGGATCTTAGTAATTAAAGCTTGGTGTTTCTTGTTGCTTTTTATAATCCAAATGGGTTCAGATAGAACAGCTTCTTTATAACTTCTCTGATAAGGACTGGCGTAAACAGGAGGTATGGGCAGACACTAGTTTCAGGCTTGAGTTCGTTCACTCGCTGACACCAGTTTTAACCTGCATGCACAATACTGATAACAGTGGTAGAGTCAGCACTGTTGATAAGACTCCTGTACAAACACTGCATAGGTCTTGCAGTTAAACAAAAAATTCACAAGGGTGCTTGTCAAAGTTGTTTTTGGCTAAGAACCCACTTCACTGCATTTGCATCTAGAGAGTCTAACCTACCTGAGCGTCTCCAAGTCCATATAGTAGTCAGGAAATACCAGGAGATAGTGTTGTAGTCTATTCAGTGAAACTGAATCTGAACCATTACATCTAAGACAGTTTCAATATTCCACCATCCTATCATTAATACAGAAGGAATCATAAAATCTAGCCAGAAAAGCAACATAACCAAGTGAGTAAGTATACATTCACCAACAACGGTTTGAACACACACATTCCTAACTATGACAGTACAGAAAACAACTGACTTATCCTTCACACCCAGATAATGGTCTTAGTGTTACCAGGAAACAGTACAAATTTGTTAAAATCTCATTATTATTGTGTCCTTTTTCAGCTTTCAGAGCTGCCACTGTGACGATTGCTAATTACCTGCAAGACCACCATACACTACAGGTAGTTGGTACTGAAGCCTTTCTACTTCCAAAGAAGAGATTCCCTTTACTTTCTTACGACGGGTGGTGGTTCAGCCCAGTACTGTTCCATGGCTCAGATAGGTACTTATATGACTTATAAGACTATGATAGGGCCTAGCTGGATTTTAGTTTTGTTTCCACTCCACTACCAGTTTTCTAGACAGCCTAGAGATAGGCTCAGCACGTGTTCATTTGTTTCATCCCCAGGTGAAGCAGAAAAAAGAGAGTACACCTTGGCTCCACCCCACCAAAGGATCACACAATAGACTGACAAAGGGTCAAAAGCGAACTACCTCCTCTTCAAGAACCCATTCCTATGACAGGCAATTATTTATCATTTCTACATGGAACTGGCAGTTAAGAACAACTGATGTCTGAAGCACTTAAGAGTTTTATTAGAAATACGCTGTAAATACGTTGCATTGGATATTTTAGTTAAAAACCACCACATGAATGACAATGTTGTCAGCAATATTAGAGTTACTGCTACTTAAGATGGGAAGGTGTTTTCAAGACTGAATTATATTCTTTTGTTCTGAAAGGAAACATTTTAAAAAATATTTCAGAATACAGAGGCACTTCTGTGACATTACAGGAATTTAAAAGCATCCAACTGAGATAGCTAAAGAATATTTTTGAAAGCTGCATCTCTCAAATTTTGACCACTCAAATACAAGATATTTCTATCTTATATTTCATATGAACTTAGACGCAATGTAATGTAAATTTGTGCCATTAACTTTACATTTCCTACATACTGCGTTACTTGTGTTTTTAGTTCTTTTTTTTGCACAGCGAATTTAAATTATTTTAACGATTATAAATGGGTACGTTATATACCTTCCATTTTGATTTGTGGCAGTAACAGAATCCTATTATCCAAACTGTGTACAAGAAAGTCTATAAATTATGGAAGTTGAGCATTGAATGGTTGACCCTCTTTACTGGTTAGATCATTGAATCATAGAGGAAATTAGGCTGGAGGGGATCTCAGGAGTCCACCTGGTCCACCCACTTCTCAAAACAGAGCTGACTTCAAAGTTAGATCAGGTTGCTTAGGGCCATGTCCAGCTGACTTCTGAATAACCTCTAAGGTTGGAGATTCTGCAACCTCTCTGGGATAGCTGTGCTATCATTTGATCACTTCCCCCATGAAAGACTTTCTTTTTTACATCTAACTGTCATTTCCTTTGTTGCACTTCATGTCTCTCAGCCTTCCACTGTTCATCCTTGAGAAACTTGGGGCTCCGTTTTCTCAAAGACGTATCTGTTAGTGGTGCTGAGGGACATGGTTTAACAGTGACTTCGCAATCCTGGGTTAACGGTTGGACTCAATGATCTTAAAGGACTCTTCCAACAAAAATGATTTTATGATTCTATAAGCTGGAGACAGCAATGTGATCACCCTATAGCTCTTTTTTTCTAAGGCTGAACATACGCAGCTCTCTCACCTCATCCATCACGTGCTCCAAACTGTTAGTTATCTTGTCAGCTTTCCTCCAGACTCTTCATTTTGCCAGTGTCTTTCTTCTACATCATAGCCCTGGGATGGGACACAGTATCTCAGGTGCAGTTTTAAAAGTACTCTATATGCAGGAAAAATCATTTCCCTAGACCTTCTAGTTACTCTTTTGCTAATATGGCTTTTGATCACAAAGGCTTTCGCAGCTGGATGGGCATCTACTGATCTACTAGCTGCTATTCTGCAAGGCTGGTTTTTATCAAGTCAGCTTGTTCTGTTACATGGTTTTACTCTACTCTAGATATAAGACCCTGTACTTAGCTTTGCAGTACTTCAAAATGTTCCTGTCAGTCTACTTCTCTAGCTTGTCAAAGTCCTTCTCAGGACTCCCCCCTCTTTGTTGTCACCCATGTACTTGCTAAGAGTGCCTTTTGTTCAGTCGTCCAGGTTAATAAAGAAACTGAAGAGTTTCAGGCCACGTATTGAGCCCCAAGGAAAGTCACTAGTTAGACTTCTAACCATTGACTGCTGCTCTCTGATGCACTGCAGTCTAGCCAAGTCTTCTAAGCTAGTTTAGTCCCAGCACACACCTCCTCAGTTTGGCTTCAAGATGCTATGAAACACTATTTTGAAACCTTGCTACACGAATACAGGCACTTGTTGACATGATGCTAGCTTTCTTCCTGACTTTAAGAAGTATCTGGAGACTTACTAAAACCAGTATTAAAAGTATAGAGGCCTCCTCTGGCAGCTTTAAAAAAATCCAATCAAAACACATTTGGATGCAAGTTATCCCTATATGCTTATTTTAAAGTCTGAATTGTAATGGCTGACATTTAATGTCTTCATCAGTTACTGTTGGAGTCAAAAGTATTTGGGCATGACCTTACTATAGAGTGACCTAACCAAAATGAAAATAACAATATTTCTTGAAGAATTGTGCCTATTCTGCAGGATGCCTTTGTGTTCTTAGAAATGGACAAAAAACATTAACAAAATCACTGTACTCCTGATATAGTTAAAACTTCTAAAATTATTTTAAAATCTTCAAAACATATTCCTTATCTCTTTCCTTACAAACTTTCTCTTCTGTCTAACCTCTCAGTTAAATCCATGCCACTGCCCCTTTCTGCATATTTGATCCCATTGCATTTGTCCCCCCCTTTTTTTTTTCAGTCCTGTGTGATCGTTTGTATTTTGGTTTTCTATCAAAATGATGTCAGTTACCACTAACTCTCTTCTTTCTAAATTTATAATTAAATGGCTCATGATCATTCCCTAATTTTAAGATGTTATGAGGATGCTTTAATACTTCTGGAATTAGTTTGCTCATGTTGAAATCTCCATAAAAGTACAGCTATTTGCTTCTCCTTAAGTCATCATGGCTTGGCTTTGCGGACGAAGATTTGGGAAGGGCTTTACCCACGCTTACTGCAAGCGTGCTGATGGCTGAAAAGGCCAATGTGGGATAGGCAAGACAGGTTGCAAAAAGCACACCAGAAGGTCTCCTTGGGTGCTATAGCCAAGGCACGGTTCTTTCTGCGTTGTTTTTTCTCCTCGAGACTGATTCTACACGTGCTCTCAAAGGAGGCAGCAGCGCTATGTATGGTGTGTCTCCAAATGTCCCGATTAGAGGCCAGGGTGGACCACTGATGGTGGTCAATATGGCCTAGGCTGAGGTATTGTTTCAGGGAGTCCTTATATCTCCTCTTTGGAGCTCTTCTCTTGCGGCAGCCAGTGGTGAGTTCACCGTAGAACACAATCTTAGGGAGGCGGTGATCTGCCATCCTGGAGACGTGCCCTGCCCAGCGCAGCTGCGTTTTCAGCAACATGGCCTCAATGCTGGTGACCTCTGCCTGTTCAAGGACAGCAGCGTTAGTCACGTAGTCAGTCCAGTGGATGTTTAGGATTGTCCGGAGGCAGCGCTGATGGAAGCGTTCGAGGAGTCGCAGGTGGTGGCGGTAGATGACCCATGATTCAGACCCATACAGAAGAGTAAAGACAAATAGATGGGTTATTCTTTTAAGCTTCACTGACAGTAGAAGTTCTATGGAAGGCAGTAATAGTCACTGTCATGGTTAGATGAAGACTACTTATGCTGAAGACAAATTGCTATGACAGCCTTATGTGACGATTTACCTGGCCTTCTTCTACTGCCTCCACTTCTATCAGGTCTCACAGAAGCAGCAGACTGGTCACACCCGCAGTAAAGGCCAGTTTATTTGTGGTGTTTGACATTGTCTTTCCAGTCATGTGATAGGCATGTAGGTAGGCCTGATGATTAGTGATGCACCGAGACACAAGCACCATGTGAGGTTGTGAGGAACAGAAATGCTGTTATCTGAACAGTTCATGCAGACCTCTGCCTATCTTTACCCAGACTTTCAATTGAGCTGATGGAATTCTTCCACTCCCAGTCATCCTATTTCTAAGTTGCTCTTCTGGCATAGACAGGAGTAGATTACGGGCAATGAGTGTGTGCCTATGCTATACAGTCACAATGTAGTGCAATTCATCACAAAAACCTGCCGTTTCAGAGAAGCACTCAGAAATACACTGGACACGCCTTGGTTTTCTGTATTTACATTAGCTCTGATAGGTGACAGTGAAGAAATAACACCATACAGCTGGAGACACTGGGGGAAAAAGTATCTGGTCATGAAATTTAGAAACTACAGAATCCAAACAGCCATCCACAAGCATTCATTGTTGCTTGCCACAGAGCTATTGGCAGCAGAGAGAGAGTTATTATTACTTTATATACAAAATGCTGCTCCCTTATCCTTTGCCTAATGTTCTCCATTGTCCAAAAAACAACAACCCACTAACTCTATCCTTCCCAGGTTTCAGCAACATCAACTGATTAAATTCAGTTCCTTTCATTACCCTGAGTCCTGGATTAATACTGGGATTTAAATACATAGGTCAAGAAATCTGGCATTAATAGGATAAGCTGTACGGACAAAGAGTATCTGCAAAGAGTATCTACAGAGAGTATAAGGACATGGACAAGGAATACCCACATACCTAAGGACAACGTCATGATATCAATGTGTAAATTTTTTAGGGCTACGTCTCTTTTTTAGGTCCATGATACCCAATTGTGACAAAAGAGAAATACTGTATAGTAACTAATAGAAACTATTTAGCAGTCTGAGACTTGGACCAGTGCTCTTGGTAAGCAAAGAGCAAAACGATCAAACAATAAAAGACAGTATCTATAATCCTGACCCAGAAAAAAGAAAAATGCAAATTCGGCGTTACTAGGGCCCAGAAAGGTAATGAATATAATTAACAGCATCATTAATCACATGGTAATAAACTACAGACAAGAGCAACATAGGAAGCTTCAATATAAATTCAGGATTTGCTGTTTCTAGATATGCACCACTTCCAGTGCGAGTCAGCTCAAACAGTTGCAGTATACGTGTTTACCAAATCCAAGGGAGAGTCTCGCAGATTTTAAGATACCATTTTGCAGATAGAACAATCTTCATTTGTTCTGCTTTATCACTAGGTCAGGTAAATTGTTTATCTCCAGTGCTTTACTACCTGAAATTACCATGACTCTGGCTCTGACTTAATTTATTGATTCCATGGAAAAGTTCATTTGAGAAGTCGCACAGACATCATAACCCTTTAGCCTATTTTCTGTAGACCTGTTTGTGAAGCTTGTCTGCAAGATGATTCTTCTTCTTGAAAATTATCAATATATCCTTACCTTTCAGGTTTGTTTGTAAGGATCTTTTTTTTCAAATCACTTTTATCAGGTATTAGATCACTCTTGAAATGTGGCCTCGGTCCATCTGAGCAAACAGACGTAATTCGCACAGAGTAAGTTTCACCATCACCTATGAGGGAAAAAATAAACCAAAAGGAAAAATTAATTCCTCAGAAGCAGCTATGAATTTCTTATACACTGAGACTTTCTTTTGTATACTTGCAACATACATATGTTAACATATGTTATAAGTATAGTGATAAGCTGGCAAACGTAAGAGATGCCAATTTACAAGCCTTGCTCAGTTCTGAAATAGCTGAAAATAGAGATGTAGAGACGGATTGCTTTTAGTTTGACAGAAAAAGACAGTCACCGCTTTACATGGTACTAAGTATCACTTGTGGTTAATTGCACAGGAATTGTTTCCTACCCAGGATGAAACAAAGCTTCTGAGACACAATTTCAGGTCAGTTCATGAAGGTAGAAGCCTTGTGAGATGAACTGGTCTTAAGAGAACCGCTGGTATCACAGCAATGCCCTACCCCAAATTTAGCACTTACGTCAGAATTCCGATTCAAATCCTAGTATAATTAGAGTTTTTCAATATATATTAAAGTTCTAAATGAAAACAAATTTATCAGGACTGGGTTGTCTCCATACCTGTGATTTCAAAGGCATCTGTGTGAATACTTTTATTCTAAGGCAAATACTGTGGTAAATAAATGTTAAGTTTGAGGTGACACTGGTGAAGAGACAAAATATTAGTCTACTTAAAAAGATCTGAGAAAATATGCCATGAAGACAGTCTGGCATTTAAAAAAGCAAAATAGGCAGGATTTATTTGCTTAAGAGAGAAACCTAAACAGTCTATACCACCTCAAAACCCATTAAGTTGTGAAAATTTATGCAACTTCAAAATCTGTACCAGTCCATTATGTGCATTTTGGTCCTGAAATTTCCTGGTCTCACTGTAAGCATCAAAGCTAAGGACAAAGATAGATGAGGACAGAGCTCTGAATGAGTCTCAGAAGCTCATAGCTAATGTCACAGAAACATATTAATTGGTATTCATGGAAAATTTAAAACTGGAACAAAAACTCCTAACGAGGCTATTTTTCTTTCATGAAGCAGAAAATTTCCCCAATCTCTTAAAGTTCTTTAGCAAGTTTCTGGATTGTAAAGATGAGATATTTTTCATACTTGTGTTTGGTTTTAGCAATTTTTTAGCAAATATGTATTTGTAGTGTGGGGTTTTATTTGTTTGTTTGTTTGTTTGGGTTTTGTTTTTGTTTTTTTTTTAGCAGAGGAAGTCCCAAAACTACCAAGACTATTAAGAAAAACATAAATCTTCAAATCAATATTTTTCACTGAAAGAATCTTTGGTTCCAGCTTTTTTTTTTTTAGTGGTTTTTTTTTTAACACATTTGTGAATACTGAAACTCAAAAGAACTTAGTACATCATTTGACTCTCAGTCTGGCTGTTTTGTGAGAATTCGCAGCAGATTTCCTCTCATGTATGTTGACACTGCAACTGAAGGTGTGACAACAGTGGAGAATGGTTTAAGCAGTCACCAAACACATTATTTGAAGACTGTGGATGTCAGAGCAGGATAGCACCTAAAGTGTATGCCTAAGGTCCCCAGTGAGATTGCACAGGCCATGGCAAAGTCTGCAATCCTCTCTTTCCTGCTATTATGTTTATAAACTTGCTTATATCCAATACATATTTATATTCTGGTTTTTATTTTTCTGGATGTGTACTCTCAGTGGTACATAGTTCTTCAATAATTTAATATTTTGTCAATTAATTACTTATATTTTTGCCTTTTAAGGCTTGACTATTCTTGCTACAAAAGAATCCTGATAAGGCTTTTTAAAGGTATTGCGCATTGTGTAATACTTGGTGGGGGGTGGGGATTGATAAGACATATGCAAAGCAAACACTTTAGGGCTCAGATCAACAGATAATGCTCAATTTCGGACTGCACTGACCTTTTCTGCTGAAAGGTCACCCTGACACAGAACACATGAAAGAAATAATCACTTCCATGAACTGCCATGGCTATCTGAATGAATGCGACCCTCAGGCTGCTCCTACCTTTCCAGTTCTTTGCATTATCCCATGTGACAAAGAAAATTGCAGTAACAACCCGAGAGTAAGCTTCAAATCCATTTTGTTCAGACAAAACGGAAATTGCTTGCTTTCTTCTAACAGGGGTGTGCTCTGCAGAAGCAGAGGAGACTCAGTATTTCTACTTTTAATAACCATTCTTTTACATCAGGGAAGTGACAACGTAGTTTTTCCAATGAAATATCTAGAAAAGTCACTGTGACCCTGTTTGGTGGGAATGAAGTCAGGTTCTTAGAAATCCACACAGAGGCTATATCTGTGCTCCAGGTGTGCTAAAAGGACCTGAGATTATTCTCTGCCCCTTCACTCAGTTGGTATAATTCAGTTGCATACACAGAATCACGGAATGGAAGGGGTTGGAAAGGGCCTCTGGGGATCACCAAGTCCAACCCTCATGCTAAAGCAGTTTCACCCAGAGCAGGTTGCACAAGGTCACGTCCAGGTGGTTTTTGAATCTCTCTGGAGAAGGAGACTCCACAACCTCTCTGGGCAGCCTGTTCCAGGGCTCTGTCACCCTCAGAGAAGTTCGTCCTCATGTTTAGACGGAACTTCCTGTGTTCTATTTTGTGCTCATTGCCCCTTGTCCTGTTACTGGGTGCCACTGAAAAGAGTCTGGCCCCATCATCTTGTCACCCGTCTTTTAGATACTGATAAGCATTGATAGGATCCCCACTGTCTTTTCTTCTCCAGGCTAGAGACAGGTCTTTCAGCTTTTCCTCATAAGAGAGATTCTCCAGTCCCCTAATAATCTTCGTGGCCATCCAGTAGTTAGACTTTCTCCAGTTGTTCCTTGTCTTTCTTGAACTGGGGAGCCCAGAACTGGACACAGCATTCCAGATGTGGCCTCACTAGGGCAATGCAGAGGGACAAAAGTACCTTTCTTGACCTGCTGGCCACACTCTACCTAAGGCATCCCAGGATAATATTTGCCTTCTTGGACACAAGGGCACATTGTTGACTCATGGTCAAGCTATTGTCCACCAGGACTCACAGATTCTTCTCTCCACAGCTTTCCAGGAGATCAACCCCTAACCTGTAATGGTGTATGGGGTTACTCCTCCCTGTAGGTGCAGGATCCTACACTTGCCCTTTTTGAACTTCATTTGGTTCATCTCTGTCCAACTCTTCAGCCTGTCCAGGTCATGCTGAATGGCAGCACAGCCTCCTGGGGTGTCAGCCACTCCTCCCAGTTTCGTATAATCAGCAAACTTGCTGAGAGTACACTCTGTCCCTTCATCCAGGTCATTGATGAATATATTGAACAGGACACTCTTATCACAAAATTTATCATTAAACTTCCAAGATGATTGCATCCAAACCTGCTACTTCAAAATAGTCCCTGACCCAATATGAGTCTATAATCATGTCCAGGAAGTTTTTGAATGAGTGTTCTTTGGCTCAAGACAAAACCACACCAAGCAGTGAGTACTCTATACATAAGAATGGTCTCCTCTTTGCTCAAATCTTACATAAAATAGGCAGACCTGCCACTAAAAAAAAAAAAAAAATCTAGATTTTTCCAAATTCAGTTGTAAATCACTGACGTCCATAAAAGTAAATTTTCCTCTTTATTTCGAAAATAACATACTTGCAAATTTCATAGACTATCTAAATTTAGCCTTGGGTTAACTTCTTAATAGTAAAACGTAGTAGAGGTAATGAAGTATTTCTTCCGGGTTTTTTAAGTCTTGGTTTTTTTACTGCACAAAGTTCTATCCATAGATTATGGAGCTTGATGTGTAAAATAACACGTAACATTTTATAAAGATTATCAGGGGACAATTGTGACTTCCATACTGCAAATTCATTAGCAATTAACAAATTGCTTCACAAATACTAACAGTTAAATAAAACTCAAATTAGAAAAAAGCATGAGAGCTTAACTAAATTTTTAATTTGATTTTAACTTAGTTAAGTCACTTGTTCACTTTTTAACCTACAAGAACTGTCTGAAACATAAAGTTCAGTTTCACAGTAGCATTTTCTGGGAAATAAGATATTGAATCTTGAATACTGTGTCCTTGAATACTTTGTCCAGTTTTGGGCCTCTCACAAGAAGGACACTGAGGTGCTGCAGAGTGTCCAAAAAGGGGCAATGAAGCTGGTGAGGAGTCTAGAGCACAAGTCTTACGAGGAACGGCTGAGGGACCTGGGGTTGTTTAACCTGGAGAAAAGGAGGCTGAGGGGAGACCTTATTGCTCTCTGCAACTACCTGAAAGGAGGTTGTAGCGAGGTGGGAGTCGGTCTCTTCTCCCAAGTAACAAGTAGTAGGACAAGAAAAAACGGCCTCAAGCTGTGCCAGGAGAGGTTTAGGTTGGATATTAGGAAAAACTTCTTTACAGAAAGGATTGTAAAGCATTGGAACAGGCTGCCCAGGGAGGTGGTGGAGTCCCCATCCCTGGAAGAGTTTAAAAGCCGTGTGGATTTGGTGCTGACGGACATGGTTTAGTGACCCTGGCAGTGCAGGGTGAACAGTTGGACTTGGTGATCTCAAAGGTCTCTTCCAACCAAAATTATTCTGTGATTTAGGAGAGTCAGGATTATTGTACTTACATATGAGTAAGATTCTCATTAAATATAAAATATCTGCAACTTGTGGTCTTAAATAAAGTTTTCATATGAGCACAGCAATGTTACATTCATTCTCAAACATGGAAAATGTCACAGCAGTTATCAGCGATAATTTGAAGGCATGAGACCTGAAAATCTGCAGTTGAAATAAACATGTTCCTGCTTTTCCCGCACAGATTAGGTATCATGAAGTTGTGTGCAAATGCATTGACCAAGACAACAATATCATATAGCTTCTATGAACTATGAGCTCTTCATAAAGTTGATAATATATTGCAATCAAATTCAGGAAAGGACAACTTTCTTCTTACAAACCTCACCTAAAATCCAGACAAAAATCTGTACTAAAATTATACATACTGTAATATTTTCTCTCTGATGGAGGTTTTCTAATGGCGTTAAAGAATGATTTTGTTTCTGAATATTTCAACAGGGACAGCAGAATTAAAAAAAAAATCCTAAAACAAAATGAATTTAACATGAAGCCTGCAAACTCAGAACTGTCATGTGTAAGAAAGCTGGTGAAATCAACAGACTGGATTTGATAGACTGGGAGGTCCCTTTCTATGACATACCTCTATTTTCAAAAGCATTCAGGTTTCACACTAATCATCACTATTGTATTTTCTTCATATGGGAAGAAAGAAAAAAAATCTATATAGAGAATAAATGTAATTTGTACGTGACGTTTCTTTTGTTGACCTCATATTCACCTCTGCACATTGTAGATATAGCAGTAGCAATGTTAGCAGGTCATCATTATTAATTATTCAAGAGCACACTGATTATCTTAAATGCTGTTCTTCCCACATGAAGTATTTCAAGGTAAGATCATGCATTACATAAAACATGAGTACAAGCACTTTGGTGATAAATACGGTCAGTAACGTGGGAATTAGAGAGTTAATCTCATTTTGTTTACACATGGATTGTATGTGAGCTGTGCATAACTGCCCCTTGGAAACGCGCTCATTTTGAAGATGACTGGCTGTCCCAGTATTTGGAATCTATTCTTAACATAAAGTGAAACACTTTGTTAACAACACCCAGTAATGCCTTACGACTTCACGGTTTAGAACATTCCCTCTTAATGTATAAAGAAATCTATCTAGGAAAAAAGTATTGTTACAAGTATTTATATGGAAATCCATAGGGTAGTATCGGGAACCATGTTTATTCAGCCTTTTTAGCCAGTGGTTTAGATGTTACTCTTTTGAAACTAAGGTACAATGCACTGGTAAACCTCACAGCACATCTGTATAGAGTGTAAGTGGACTAGGTTTTGCACAAAGGCAGTTGAGCTGGTACCAAAAACTTACTGCATACAAGGCCTGAATGTATTTTACATGGCTTAGACTGCAAGTAAAATATATGAAGTAGAAATGTCCACCTGCCCAGAAATACCACTTTACATGACAGAGAAAGGAAAATTTAAGAGTAAACTGAATGCTGGGAAAAGAGCTTAGCACAAAGACTGGAGAAGGAGGTGTGACTTACATAATTTCCTGAATATGGCCAAGCTCTGGGTCAAGCAGGAGTGAATTTCAAGTGAAAAATCATGCTACTGAGTCTGTTCCGTCTTTCAGTTGTGATACCATCATCTTTGGAGTCCTGATCCTGCAGTCAAATTCACAGGTGAAAAATTCAGTGAAAATCTGACAGGGACATGGATGCACTTTCGCGAGTCTGATTGTGCAAGCAGATCCTTAAAGTGAAAACTACCCAGGTATTGTTCTTGCTTTGAGGGACCTGAGAATCAAAACCAATCTGTGGCAAAAACGTAAAGCCAAATAGATACACAAAATCTTTCTGTTTTTTACTTTCCACATAATATTAGTGACACATAGAATACTCCTCTGATTGCTTAGACTGCCCAGCCAATTCAATGGAGTTTTGCTGTTCACTTCAAGAAGGACAAAATTTTCTCCTAGTGCTGGTCTGATTTTTCAGCCTGTCTCTGCCCCTTTAATGTATGTGATGACTAAATGCTGTACTTCAGTTCCAAGGATGGATCAGCACCCTGATGATGGATATAATGATTAACACTGAAGTCTATCATGGTGAGGGGTTTAAGAAAAAACAAAACACGGGACTAACTTAAACCGTGGACATCAGCTTCATAAAGATGCTGAGCACTGCTGCAGTAGGAGAGATGTTCAACATTCCTAAATAAAAATGCCTTTTACAGATTATAATTCTGAACTAAGAGAAGGAGAAACTGAAGAAACCTAAGCCACTTTCTTTTCTGACATATGGTTTTATGTTTGAAAGAAAATTTTGCATAGAGATTCCAGGCAAGACTACATTCCTTAAACGTCAGTGGATACATGCATAGACCAAGAAAAAAAAAAATTACTTTGCTGAGAGTGTGGGAAGTTTGAGTTTTACTTGAATGTGTAAAATTCACAAACAAGTCTACTAAGATTTTAAGTCAGTATGAATTAAGACCACACAAATGCTGTCAGATCTGCATAATCTTAAGTGTGTACCTTTGCAGACACCCACATTGTTCATTAAACTGAAAGAGGCTGTGGCTCTTTCTTCACGTACAGCTTGTAGGGTTGGGGCCAGAACTTAGTTAATCGATACGGACCATAGAAATGAATAATGTTAAAAACCTATTAGATCATTCAGTTTGTTCTTCAGAGACAACTAGACGATTTAACAGGTCTTTTTCCACCTCTTAGTTCCTGTGATTTCATGACCCACAATTCAACGAGCTCACTACCATCACTACATGTAATAGTTTGTTCCACCACTCATCAGAAATATTATTCAGTATTTCTAACAACAGAATTGTCTCTGAATATGCAACTTCCTTTACCTTTTTCTCCTCACAATAATCTCAGAATTTAAAAAAACCCAAACGAACAAACCCAAGCTTTTTGTTCTACAGATCTTTAGAAATACAGTATTTGCTATGCAAAGCAGAATTGTTTGAAGAATTGAAATTATTGAAGTTCTGTACTGAAGACAGTTACTCCTCTTCCTGTATGGTCATTCAATCTCTGCATTAGCCCTACACTTCAACCACTGTGCTCAAGAAGTAGGAATTTACTCACAGAGTGCCTAAGTCTAACTTCCTTCGGGGCGCTTTAATGTTAGCTTTCATTTAGGAGATGAATCTCTCTACCATTCCCACTTAACCCTGCTTTGATCAGCACTGCAGACCTATTCCACAATGCACAAATGAATTCTTTGAAATGAAACTAACTAAAAAAAAAGTGCTTTTCAAATGCTAGCAGACATCCAGTCCATGTCACTACACTAGAGCTAGTTGGTCTTAAATAATCCTCCCTCCCTTAAAACCTGTTTACTTGGCTATTGGGACACCAACAGCAGCACAGATCTCCTCTCACTGTGCCACAGGAATTGCTTATGTAGACAGAGCCCGACATTCTCTCATCCCACACAGCAGATAAAGGCACCCAAGGTAAAACTGCAGTGCTGGGTCTTCTTACGCAGAGCCCTGCGCTACGGGCCTAACTGATGTTCAGTGTGACATAGTGGCGTGACCTTACCACACGGCTCCATACAAATTGCACAGCAGAGGAACTCAAACTCGCCACTGCTACTGGGTCTGTATCTGCCCAGCTGTACTGGAATGGTGTAGTCTGCATGGCAAAATTAATCTGTTTTGGGAGGCCCCTATTAAAAGAAATTCTACCTTCTGCTTTGTCCCTCTAACAGCAAGTCTCAGTTTGTCTTTTTGCCTGTAAAATGGGCATATCTTCCCTCTGTTCTGACACTTATTGCCATCGAAATCTGCAATGTGTATTTTAACAAGCAACATTAACCACTGCCTACTGCTGAAAGTATTTTGTAAAAGCCATTTCTACTCTCTTGCCTTTTTTTTGTCTGCTTTTTTATCTGCCTTTTTCTAGGCTGCTGAGATAATGACTGATTTCATACACATGTTGATAATACTAACATAATTAAAAATATAGTGGTGGTAAGATTGCTATGTGATCTAGTAAAGTATTTGAAATGAAATTTTGCCTGCTTATTGAGCAAAGAAGTACAGTAAATAGACTGAAAATATTCCAAGAGTTAGTTCAGGTTACCTGAAAACACTTGAAGTGGTATCAGACGGTGTGATAAACGTGATGACCCTTCCAGTAAAACTCCACAGCACATGCACCCTCAAATTTCATTACATATCAGACATGAATTAACTGCTCACATCTTCTACTGAAGGAACAGGAGCGTATTTCCAAGCATCAGCTAAACTTGTGGCTGTTTCTGCCACCTCGTGGCTATGGCTCAAGTTAACAGAAACACAACATACTGGGGACATGCTTTCAAAGACAAAATAAGAACAAGTGCACAAACTTTTGTTTTGAGACAACTATTTTTAGCATGAAAGGTTCTGAAGAGACAGTGATTATTTCAGGAAAAGCTAATAGAATGATGTGATCATTTTTATATCATCTATTTCTAATATAGATGTCATCGTTTAAACAAGAAATCTGGGCTTACTAAGAAGGAAAAAATGGCCCAGTTATTGTGAAATTTACATTAGCTGGTGATGCTCTCACTTTTCATTTTCCAGACTTTGAAACGTCCTGTATTTCTGCTGCTGCCACTCACTCACGCCTCTGTGTTACATATATCTTCCCTTTCTAAGCTATTTATTTAAAAGACAAATACAGATAATTCCTATGACAAGGAATGCTGCAGTGCCTTTTAGAAAAGTAATTTGATTACATGTAACAGAAAACATTTCTGGCAATCAAAAATCACTGATGTATTTTCAGGCCTGCACAAGACTCACACTGGAGAGGGATGGAACTGAGCCACAGAGCATTTGTTCCTCTGCCCGTACACTTTAGTATGTCATGACCTAAGCAAATCTCACAGAATAATGTTTCAAAGCACTTTGTTATGACAGACTGTCCTTCCCAAAAATGAAAAAGTGGAATAATTATCTATTTTGGTAACAGTTTCATGATTTTAATATTTATAAACAATCTTAGTAACGCTAAGAACAGAGCCCACAACAGTCATGGAGATCAAAAGTAACACACGGTTTGTTTAATTCTCCTTCTCTTCCCTTTTGGAAACAAAGCAGTTATGACTTCTATGTAACTATTTGTGAAAGTCAGGTGCTTCAGGACGGGATTCATCCCAGCCAGCACACAGCACATAGAACTACCATCATAAGCCTTCAGCAATTTAGTCACCCAGGAAAGAAACACTAAGGAGAAAACAAAGTTTTAAACACTCCTCTGGTCCTGTGCTGGGGACATGTTCCCATCCTCTTGCAATCTGTACCTCTTGCCTTTCTTGGAGGCAGGTGGTTACCCAATTTTTTTTCCCCTCAAGGAATTCAGTCAGACTTACTTTTAGGTTAAAACCTCAAACAAGTGAAGATGCTGGTAATTCCTCTTCTCTTTTTATACACAATGGTTCTGTTTCTTTTCCACTGTTCAAATCATTTACAGTATTCTGTAGTAGAAGAATACTTTCACTCTCTTTATACCACACTTGAATCTATAAGGAAAACCAGTATCTATTCCTTCACAAGAAATTTCACATGGAAGTGTACTGAAAGCAGTCAAACTCAGAAACAAACCATCTCTTCTCAAATAACAATGGGTATAAACAGCCACTGCATCCCACGAGCACAGAAGGCTTTTTTAGTGAAAAGTTTTAGGTTTTCACTGACTATTTTTAAGGCATATACAAGGCATAGCAAAACTTTTCCTCATGAAAAAACATTCCTGAGTGGATATACAGAGACCTATTTTGGAACATATGAAGTACCACCTTGTTCAGTAGTTTGATACAGACAAAGAACAACTTGAGACTCACTTCGGGAGTTTTCCCTTAGTCAAGATTTGTCAAGAGAGTAAAGCCTCACACATGACAATTCTTTTTCAATTGTATTTTATTTCTTTCAATGGAACATAAATAAATTTACTAGAGTTTATTAAGCTTCCATATTGGATAAAACAGGAAAAATATCTAATGGCTTCCTCACAATAATGACAAGGAGGGAAAACAGCTTTTTGTGGCAATAGCAGCAACAAGAGTTTGTGAAGCTCAAGTAAAAGACAAAAACTCAGGAGCTGGTTGCACTACTTACACAGCAAGCAAAGCTGGGAAACCCCCTTGAGATTTAGTACTAATCAATGTGGAATGTTCAGTTCCACCAATATTTCCAAATATTTGCAATTCAAATGTAAACATTGACTAGGCTCTGCAAGTTTGCTGAAGTACACTATAGGGATGGGTCTGGGACATTGCAACACTGCTAAGCCTGCTTTTGGCTGCTGTGTGCTTCCTGAACACTTCCAATGGCCTACAGTGACTCTTAGTGTTTCAAATATCACCGGAGGAGCTCGCTTCTGGGATCTGACAGTGCTTTATGCACACTCGACACTTGGCAATGTAGATAGGAAGCCTGGGGGAGGGGAAAAAACCCCCAGACAAAACATACAACTCTTGAGCAAACCCAAGGTGTACCAAAACCCCCACACTATGTCAGAAAAGGCAGAAATGGTGAAAAGGCAGTGAGAAAGCGCCAGCATCCAATCCGCCCTGACAGATTGCCTAGTCACTCCTTCTGTTTTTTCTCCCCTCCCACCCGCCTGTAGCACAACTTCAGACTGGAGGGACACACTGTATTCCACAATGCCTAACTGCCCAGAGTTAAAGCATACTGCAGGGATGTGGTACACATTTTTTAAACTCACTCATGCTGCAAGAATCTGTTTCTGACTGCTCTAACTGTAAGATTATTACATTACAGCTGCCATCGCCACTATTATTTGAGTAGGAAAAACGTAGATCTTTAAAAAAAGCAGTGGTAGCACTCTTACCTTCAGGAGCGAGTTCTGGGTTGTAGTGAGAACAGGACTGACTTCAGCATAAACTGCAGGGAAAACCATAGCCATACCGCACATCCCTTTGCAATATTTATCTCAAACTCTAGAACACTCCCTGTCTAGTTCCTGAATCTTCTGAAATGCCGTTCTGAGACAGCACTCTCCCTTCACGCTGCAGCAGATGCCAAGACACCTACTTTGGGTTCTACCTTTCTGTGTGAGGTTTTAATCTTGCAAGAATGTAACTTTTTAAAAAGATTAGATCTTATCTTCCCTCACTATAAATATGATACTAACAAAATCTATTCTTACATAACTCTGCCTAAGTAGGTTAACCAAGTTTCCGTGGATGTGAAATCAGATCATCTAACACCAAGTAAAACTACAAAGATAAATTTAGTCAGAGCTTCAGAATACCTTAGAGAAGGGAACATTTCGGTTTTACAAGGTTTTCATTAGCCTATTACTATGCTAAATATACTGGTAATCTATCTCTTTATTTAGAAGTGAGACAGTTGTGCTCAGATGTTTTGTAAGGTTCCCCAAAGTCTTTAGGTTCCGTGGATGTCCATCTCTTTAGAACAGTTCTCTTGTAATGAGATGAGTATTCAAGGAAATATAAACTTAGAATAGTCTTAAAAGAGAGCCCATTTAACTGCAACAAGTACACTAATACTGTGACAAGCGACAGGATGAGAGGAAATGGCCTTAAGTTGTGCCAGGGGAGATCCAGGTTAGGTATCAAGAGAAACTTCTTTACAGAGAGGTTTGTGAGGCATTGGAACAGGCTGCCCAGGGCAGTGGTGGAGTTCCCATCCCTGGAAGTGTTTAAAACACGTGTGGATGTGGTGCTGAGGGACATGGTTTAGGGACCCTGGCAGTGCAGGGGAAACGGCTGGACTCAATGGTCTTAAAGGTCTCTTCCAACCAAATGATTCTATGATTCTAATACAAAACAGCTACATAAGAAAACCAACAAACAAGTGTGGCGTATACTAAACTACTAAATAACTTGCCATCCCAAACTTGTTAAGTTACAGATTCATTTACTTGCAAGACTAGAGAAGCTTCCTGAAGCATGCAACTTCTGTAAGAGGTACTTGAGGAGGGAGAGATGCTTTCTGTGAGATGTTTCCTCCTGGAGGAGGTGCCTAAAGAGCAGTATGTATACCTGAACCCTGAAGCATATTGCTTACAAGCATGGAAGAATCGCAAAAGCAGCTCTCATCTGTCCCAGTTGTGCAAGGTCTAGCAATCCTCACAGCAGGAGAAAAAACCCAACCCAACCACTGAAGGTAAATACTTACAAACTGCTGTACACACCTGAACTCATTCTAACAGATGAGTGCATTCAGTCACAGATATACCAGTATTTGTAGGATTATACTTCACAGAAACTCTCCTTGTTGTGACCGCTCCGCTCAGCTTACAGCCTTAGCAAAACAACAAAAAACAAACCCAAACCTGACCACCACACCTCTCCTACCCTCAAAAAAAAACCACTCAAAAGCAAGTGGACGGCACTTTGCACCCTGTCTAGATGTGCTCCTTCCAGCCTGGGAAATCTCTCGCTGATGCTGGGCAAGTGAGAGCTCTCAAATCGCCCTGAGACAGCTCCAGGGCTTCGGTGACCCACAGGGACCTCTGTCAAGCTCAGAGCCCACCTTAAAAATAACACACAGCTGCGAAGTGCAACAATAAAGAAACCAACCAACAAGCACAACGCCAGCACAGACCCGGACCGCCCCTGCACAGCA
>NW_010399767.1:0-244 GCF_000710305.1 Buceros rhinoceros silvestris
GCACCTGCAGATGGGGCATCAGGGACCCAGCCGCAGCAGCGGTCCTCCTCCTTCTCATCCCCCTCGGTGCAGCCCGCCCGGGGGGGTTCCAGCTCCGCTGAGCCCCGCGGTCCCAAGGCTGGAGGGGAGGGCAACCAGCTGTGGTACCAAGGCGTCCCGCTCTCCTTCCCCGCCAGCTCCCCACCGGCCGCTCCGAGCGTGGACTACCAGCACCCCGCTGCCTACCCCAGCCCACCTGGCCGCC
>NW_010399767.1:565-4447 GCF_000710305.1 Buceros rhinoceros silvestris
GGAGGCACTGACCCAGCGCCTGGAGCAGGAGATGGATGCTCGGCCAAAGGCCGATTACTTCGGTAAGGAGATAGTCCACCCGTCGAGACGGTGTGGAGAGGGTTTGTTGCAAAGTGGGTTTGTTGCAAAGCGTTTGCTGCAGCGTTATGTTTGCCCGTACCCCTGCTTGGTTTTGCTTTCTCAGTTGCTTTAGTGGTTTTTTTAGTTATTTAACTTTTATTTATCACAGGGTCTGGAGGCTTATCCTCCTGCGATGCTTTTTTCTTTAATCCTATCTCTTAAATCTTAAAGCAAAGATGGTGTAGAAGCTTCGGGGAGGCTGAGAAGAAGCTGGAGCAGCATCTTTTGATGCTGGCGGGGAGGCACTAAACTTTTCTTGAGAGCACTCCTGGTTCTCCCTGTTTTAAAAGTATGCTGCCTGGCCGTGTGTGGGGAGGGAGGCAGCCATCCAGCCTGCCAGGAGTCACCAAGAAGGGCGAGGTGCCCGGTGGTGGTGGTGCCCCCCATGCAGCTGGCCACGGCCGGGTGTGCTTGTGGGGTCTCTTTAAGAGGAGTTGCTTGGGGATGGGAAGGGTGGTGGTTTCCCAGACTTGCCAGGATTTCCCCCCAGCCCCAGGTGCAGGTCCCCGTGGGCTGGGGAAGGATCGCTGCATCCTGAAGACAGCAGAAAACAGGCAGTAGACACATTCCTCCCTAAATCTGGGCTCTGCACATAGTCCACACCTCCATGAGGTTATCGCTGGCGCGTGAAACGAGACCGCTGACACGGGAGGATTTCCCAGCAGGGGTATTAAATGTCCTGCAGGATTTACTGCCCTAGGATGGCAGAAGGTCAGGGGCAAACAGAGCAGTTCCTTTCCCTGCCACGCCACGTTGCGGTTTAATAGCAGGTGGGTTTAATAGCCGCTTTTGGGAGGAGGAACCCCAAAGTTGCTGGGAAGGCTGAGAACTCCACAGCTGATTTCACCAACAACAGGAGCGGGTTTAGTGTATGGCTGCTCCTCATCCTTTTAGACCCGCGGTCACAGAAGCCGAAACAGGGGCAGGTTAAACTCTCCAGCCTGGTGCAGAGGATGAGTTTGCATCTCAGGTGCCGTTGTGCAGGGTCCTGTCTGGTGGGGTCAGTGGGGGGCTCCGCGGTGGTCTGCACACACAGGAGCAGCTGTGGGCTTCACGCTGAGCATCGGGGATGTAGCTGGAGGGACCACCAAGTGCTCGGCTGTGAATTGCGTAAGAAAATATTTTTCTTGGCATCAGGCGGTGGTACTTGCTGTGCTGGGATTGTTTATCTTAGTAGCTGGGGCCGGATTCAGCCTTGTGGCAGGGCAGACGCTCCCTCATTCTGTCGCAGGAAAGTGATGCATCGAGTGGCTGTACTTGGAGGGGTTTGGCCTGGAAGCGTGTTTCGGCGCTTTCCGTCCCGTGCAGCAGCGCGGGGTTTGAACGAGCTCGGGGAGCCTCGTCTGGGGCGGCTGAACGCTGTGATGAGGAGCCGGCAGCGACGGTGGCGTTGGGACAGTAGTCGCAGGGGAGGTGATTCTCACAAATGGGACTGTTGTGCTGCAGGCAGCATCCAGGTCTGCTGGAGAGGAGCAGGGGGGGTCTCGCTGGTCGGGCAGCAGAGACGGAGCTGCCTGGTCCCCGGTGAGGTCTTGTGACATGCTCCTGGCAGGGGGTTTTACACCAGGGTGTAGAGTCTGAGAAGTTTGGGAAGAGGGAGAGGTCAAACGAAACGCTGCAGTCATGGCAGAGGAGGAAGGGAAGTTTTGTGGAGCCTCAGCGCTGCGGGGGAAGGCTCGGCAGATCTGCCCTGGGGAGGGCAAGTACTGAGGCATTTTAACTCTGGGCCTCCTCCCCGTTTCTTTCTCACTTTTATTTTCATGTTTTTATGATTATCTTTCCTCCCTTGGAGGAATGAAGGACCCAGCTGCTCTTCTGACTTGATCTTTGCTGTGCCCTACCCTCGAGGTAGCCAACTTTAGGATGGAAAATAAATACTTTTACGCAATAGCGATAAAAAGGATCGACAGTTTGTGGTGTGCAGACCTTCCCCCCGTGAAGGGAAGTCGATGTGACAGGTTTGCAGTACACCAGAGCCAGGAAATGAAACCGGCACTGAAGTGTGAGTGACCCGCATCTTCTGCCTGCAATGCTTTCAGCTCCCTGAATTGGAGGTGCTGCTTTTGTAGCGAGGACGTTGTTTGTCGGATGGGTCTGCCTTGCTAACACCCGTCCTTCAGTCTGTCCTGGTCTACACCAGATGGTTATCACGAACAGCTACCTCTGATCGCAGTGAAGAAACTGCTGTTTCCTCCGCTGCGTGGAAATGAGAGTGCGTAGATGAAAGCCTCGGGAGGGATAAGCCAGGACTAGGCGTAACAGAGGTGGGATAGATGCTCTGCTGAGGAGTAGCAGACCGGCTGTCTCGCTGTCTGTCAGCACCAGCTTGCTGTGCAAAATACTTTTGTCTGCTCGGAGTGTGTCTAACAAGGGAAAGGAAAGAAGCAAACAAAGCCAAGAATTCTCATTCTGCTTTTTTTTTTATAATAGTGGCCTATGTGTGCGCAGCACGGGCTGCACGTGGCTCTGGAGGAATTTGGGCGCTCCAGGAGCGCTTTTGAAGTGCTGACTTGATTTATATGGGCTGCTGGGGAGGGCGTAGGGAGACTCAGGTGTCACCCAGGCCTGGAGCTTGGGGAGGGAGCTCCTGAAAGTGCTCCCTGGAGTGGGTGGCTCCCATGGGGCAGAGAAGGGGCCCCGTGTCCCTGGAAGGTGTTGCTGGAAGCCAGCTTAGGTTGTGTTCAGGGTCTTGTTGCCCGTTTCCAGGGAACATCCCGGAGCGAGGTGCCTGGATCCCAGTGATTTTCCGTGGTGCTCCTTTGGATGCACCAGCCTCCATCTGCACTGGGTGAACGGGATGGTTAATTCAACAGGAGTGCCCGGGGGAGCTGCAGCTCCTCTGCTGGCACCACCCGCTGCCATGCAGATGTTTTGGGGATCCCAAGGACCGGTGCTGGATGGGTTTGCAGGTGCACAACCAAACCGAGCATCTGCCTGTGCTGCCTGGAAGTGACTTGGTGGGGGAAAGACTGCGGAGGGACAGCAGGGTCTGCCGGGGGGGCTTTGAGCAGCGCCTGTGCTACCTGGTCTGCTGGCACAGCAGGCGCTTTCCGAGGTGTGATATGTAGCATCCTGTTTTTACTGGTGCTTATTTCATACAGCGAGGTGGAAATCTCCAGCTGATGAAGCCTCTTGCCACCCTTACCTGGAGCTTTTTTAAAAACGAGTTTTAGAAATGGTTTTCTCGTTACAAATATTTGTTAGGTGTCGAGTTCTGGCTTCCGTGTTATTCAGAGCAGACCTGATCAGCTGCAGGTATTTTGGGAGGGCTCCAGGCATCCAGTTTTGCAGCCAGGCAGAGAAGATCTCGTAGCGAAGTCCGCAGATTTCTTTTCCCCTTGGCAGAAGCAGGGCAGTAGCCAGGTCGCTGAACCCCGTGGAGACCTGGAGCCCCAGCGCCTTTGGAAGGGTGTGCTCAGCTCGAAGGCCGGCAGCGCTCTCTGGAAGTCTTGTGCGTGCTGAAGTTACTGTTTTGCCACCATGGAAACCCCGTTCCTTTACCTTTAAAGCTGTAGATTCCTGTGGACTTCACCAGACCCTGCTGATGATTGTGCACCAGGATGCTTCGGCAGTAACGAGGGTGATTTCAAGGCTACCGTGTGGAAATGGTTAAAATGAAAATTATTCTACAGTTTGTTTTGTACGTGGGTGATGATAATGGCAGTTTCCACTGGGAAGGAGCAGAGGCATCCCTCGCTGCCCGCTGCTGGGAGAACACCGTGGCTGGAAGAGATGCCCCCCCCCAGCCGAAAGGAGGGGGGG
>NW_010399767.1:4514-6143 GCF_000710305.1 Buceros rhinoceros silvestris
GAGATGCCCACCACTAGCAGAAAGGAGGGGGAGGCAGGACACGGCGGGTCCTGGCAGCGCAGGGAAAGCTGGAAGGATGATGGCATGGGGACTGGTGGGTGTGTGCAGATTGCAGAGCTTATCTCACCGCAAGGAGCGGAGCAAAGAAGTGTTTGCCTGGGATAGAGCTCTTCAAGATTACACCAGTATGTGCTTCTCCTCCCTTCCTCCGGGGAGCTCGGCTGGGTCTGCAAGCTGAGGAAAAATGTACTGCAAGGGAAGAAAAAGGAAGGAGCTGCGGCAGAGGAGGGGTAGGACTGTCAGCCGGGGTACTGTGGCAGTGGGGACTGAAAGGAATAAGGAGCCTCATTCTCATGGCCTGGAGTTAACATTATCTCTGACATCACTGTAAGGTCTTTTAAAATGTCGCTGACGTGAATTTGAGGGCGTTTCTGTGCTTTACTGGTCGTGTGTACACGACGACAGCAAAGTCGGGGGTCAAGAGCATGGTGTGCAAAAACGGTACAGAAAAGCGTCATGTACCAGCTGCGTGGTTCTTCGGGCAGCGAGTGCAGCTTCGCTACCGTCAGTGACAGCCTGGTCACCCAGCGGCGGACAGGGCCAAACTGCCCGGTTTTCCAGGCACTCGATCGCCCACGGGCTGCCAGATCTCCTCGAGATCAGCTCTCCAGCAAGAGCGACTGCTCCATAGTGGCTGACGGGGCGCAGCAAGGCGCACAGCGCACGTGTCCGATTCAGGGACTGACAGAGAAATGTCCTGGTTAAGGAAGCCAGGGGGAGGTGGCACCGGGGTCTGGAGGAGGTCTGAAGTAAATCCTGAAGAACAGAGCATCGCATTGGGTAGGAGAGGGTGAAGTCTCTTGGGGGGCTCTAGGGGGCTGCTTCTAAATGCGACTGGAGGTGCTTCAGCATAAATCCAGCATCCTGTGAGAAGGGGGCAAACCTGGTTGTGTGTGATGGAGGAGAGTCACGCTGCTCATGGAGATGTGGCTTGTGTGGAGTACGTGGAAGGGGTGGGACAGACTTGCTCTCCCACGTGCTGCTTCTGGATCAGCTACGTATGCAGGCCCACACCACCAGAATCATCCTGCCGCTGCATGCCTCCTATCTGGGAGCGGATTGACACGGCAAGGAGATCTCTCCGCTGAAGCAGCACATCGTCACATTTGGCCCTCCAAAACTAAGCGACAGCTTTAGCAAGCCCAGCCAGGGGCACGTGCGGGAAAGCTTGGCTGTCCTGGGTGCTGCTGGAAGGATGGGGGATGCTCCTGAAAAGAAGGGAGAGGCTGCTGGGAACCCCTACAGCTGTGTTCTTGGTTTGTAGATGGACCATGCGTGGCACGTGGTAATAAATCATAGCGACCGGTCCCAGAAAATGCCGCAGTTCAGCACTGTGTGTGTTGAATTTTTAGTGGGCAGGATATAGGAAGTGACCGAGCTCCTTCTGGTGAGTGTGAAATAGCAACACATAGTGGAAAAAACATCTCTGAGGGCTTTTGAGTCCGGTGGCAGATGGAAATGCACTTGTTGCACTTTGATGGTGGGACTGTCATTTCAGGCAGAGCGCTGGGTTCGCTTTCCCTCCTGACAGACCCAGTGGTCTGCATCGGACCCGTCTGACCCGGTGAG
>NW_010399767.1:6321-9063 GCF_000710305.1 Buceros rhinoceros silvestris
TGGAGCACGGCGAGCGCTGGGAAGTGGCTTACGGAGCATGTTTTCGGTCCCAGCTCTGCCCCAAAGGTCCCTTTGTTAGGCGCTCAGCTGCAGCGCAGGCGGTTGCTCGCCGCGTGATGCAAAAGGGAACAGAGATTTCTTTGTTGGCCGGGGCCCGACTGCCCTGCCAGCAGAAATTGAGCCGAAATCAGCAATTTCCACCCCCTTCCCTATCCAAATCAGGCTACCATTCTGCCGGTGCGCCCGAGCGTGAATGTAGCGGCGCTGCGCATGTGCGGTGCTTGGGGCTGGTCGACCTGGCGGCAAAGGAGAAACCTTTGATTTCTCGTTAATGACGTCGTCCGAGGTGAAAAGCTGTAATTTCCGAGGGGATATCTGCTCGGATCAGCACTCGCGTAAGCTGCGCTGCCTTCCATCAGGCTGGCTTCGACGAGCTCTGGCCACCGTCAGCAACAGGTATTGCTCTTTCCCCTGCGTCGCCTCAGCCGAGAGAAAGGGATCATTGTGGCAGCAGGGAGCAAACAGCAAAAAAAATCCCAAGTGGAAAGGAAAAATCAGTAAAATCACCTTTTTTCCCCGTTTCAGGCCAGGTGTGCTGAGAGTCAGAGATGAAAGCTCAAGTATGTTGCTTGAAATACTTCAGAATATTCTATTTGGAAGAAGCAACAATTTATTTGTACAATAATTCCAGTCGCTACTGCGATTTAATTGGCTTTCAAGTAAGATTTAGGAGTAAAACCAGAAACTCTACACGGATTTGCCCGGCTGTTCTCTGGAAAGGAGGAAATCAGAGCACGCTGGTGAGTCTTTCTGGAGCAGCCACCAATTGGCACGGAGAAGGGGAAAATGCAGCAATAAATGCAGTGCAATAAATACACAGGTTCTGTGGAAAGACTGGTGAAAAAAGTCTTCAAGCAGCAAAATCAGAAGGTTTTCCACTCCCAGACAAGCACACAGCAGCTCAGGCTGCTGCTGAACGTACGCGATCCTGGGAGAACACAGCCCGTCAAAATGCCAAATTTTCTTATCTTTGTCTTGTCACGACCTTTTTTTATTTTTTAATTTACCTTGGGCTTTCTTAAAATGCTGCTTTCGCTAAAGGAGATAAATTTGCGTGGTTCACAAAGCTGCAGCGAGTCTGGCTGACCCGGTGCCGGCGTGCCTGCAGCCGGGCGAGCGTTTGGGTTCGGGTCGGGTGACGGATTGCCCTCGGCAGCCTTCTCCCCAGGGGTGCGTCGGTTGGGACCCTGGCTCTGCCTGCAGCGGGGCTCGCAGCAGCACTGGGATGGCGTTCAGCACGTTGGTGGAGCGCCCGCAGAGAGCCAGGGAAGCGATGAGTGGCTACTGCAAAGGGCTCCGGAGTGTTTTCATCCCTGAGTGGGAAAACCAACGGCCGCAGCTCTCGGCTGCAGGAGGAAAGGACGTTGTTGACCACCCCAGGAGTGCCAGCACGGTGCTGCTGCTGTCGGGAGTTAATTTTCAGTGCTGTCATAAGTACCTTGGGTTTCTTCCCAGCTTTCACTAGAGCTGGTGCTCTGAAAGAGGAGAAGTTTTGTTATCCACAAGGATCTCCAGCAAGATGACGCTGTCCCTCCTCCTGGGCCAGGAGCAGCGAGACGCGACCCACAGTCTCTGCCCCAGGGAGTTTCAGAGCTGGGGTGAGTGGACCTGAGCAGCAATGGAAGGAGAGACGTGGAGGTGAAGTCACGTCCTCAGGGTCGTCACAGACCAGAGACAGCAGCGTGTCTTCTGTTTGTCCTTCACGCTGCCCGTTTTGGGTAGATCCGTGTTTCTGTGCCTAAAGGCGGGTCAAAGTTGCTCCTTTAGAGGCAGTTAAGGGGGGTGCTGCTCTAAACCGGTCAGTCACAGCCACAGTCACGGGGTGATGCCTGAGGTAAGTAAACTGGCTGGATGGGTCGTTTTCCCTGGACAAGGACTTTGCCTCCCTGGCCGTGGATAGTGGGTTTGGGTGGCCTCGCTGCGTGTCTCCCCGCGCGGTGGAGGTCCTGCTAGGGGACGCCACCAGAGGCGTGAAACTCAGTTGTCACTTTTTGCTCCGTTATTGGAATAGTTATACAAGGAACTGAGGTGGGATTTGAGACCTGCGCTGGCTCTCTGTTCTGGTGGGACTGACGGAGGGAAGAGAGGTGGTGTCAGCTAGTCCAGCTGTTTGGGTGGCAGGTCCTTACGGATTTAAAATCAACGAAGATTTGAAAGGACTACCTGAAGAGATGTGTTTTCCTCACCTCGGCTGCATCCAACAAGCTTTTTTTATGTAGTAAGTAGCAGAAATGATTGGTCTGTGAACAGCCCTTACTGCCAGCCAGGCTTTCGGGACTGTCTTTAAATGGTTTCAAATGTCTATAAGGATGGAAAGGACGGAAGCAGGAAGGAGACGTCGCTGTAGCCAGACGTGGCTGTTCTCGTGCCATCTACTTTTTTCCAAAGGGTTCCACTCTGGAGGTTCGATGACCGCTGTGACCATGGCTAACAGCATCTCTCAGGGCGGGGGACACTGGTGTCGCCTACATCTTGTGGCTTCAATGAACTGCCTGGTCCTAAGCCGCCGGGCCACCGACCCCGCTGGGTCCCACTGCTGACCTTTGTCTCCTTCTTTCTCTTCCAGGCACCTGCGTGAAGTGCAGCAAGGGGGTGTACGGCGCAAACCAGGCTTGCCAGGCCATGGGCAACCTCTACCACGACGGCTGCTTCACCTGCGGCGCCTGCAGGGAGTACACTCGG
>NW_010399767.1:9207-15758 GCF_000710305.1 Buceros rhinoceros silvestris
CTGCAGTGAGTACACTCGGTCCGGCCGCCGGGGCCGGGCTCTGGAGCAAGCGCCTTGGCTTGACACATTCCTGGGGTAAAGGGAGGAAGGAGAAGGTGTTTATTGAACCATTGGCCAGCTGGAGTCTGCCGCAGCTCTGTGTCTTGGTGGTGGTGGTTGCTGCTTGCTTTTGAGTGGATTCTTGCAAGGCTTGTAGAAGAGATGTTTTGGATTGTTCTGGGCGTCTGCCTTCTGCTCTGGGGGGACGGTTGTTTTCATTCCTCTGTCTCTCAGTTACAGCCACATTTTTTTACTTCTAAGAATATTTTTTCAAAGTCCCCATCCCTGGAGGATTTCCCAGCCGTGTGGAGGTGCTGCGGAGGGACAGGGGGCAGTGGGGACCTGCCAGTGCTGGGGGAACAGGGTGACTCGAGGAGCTGAAAGGGCTTTTCCAACCCAGACCACTCTGTGACACTGTGATTTTTCAGCAGCGGGCTCTGTGAGTGCTGGGGACACCGCTGCTGCGCGGTGGGTCTGGAGACGGTGGGTTGGTGACCCGCATCTGCAGCATATGGATCCTCCTAAGCGGCTTCTCGAGGAGGTCCGTGATGGGGCTGGTGTGAGGAACGGGCTGCTTGATTTCAAAGCGTGGCTGTGTTTGTAAGACAGTGGTTTTTCTTTTTTGTTATGTTTAACTCTAGTAGCATATTTTTAGAAATGTAGCTGTATATGTGGTGGCAGAAAAAAAAAATAATCCTTCTGGTGCTTTTGTATACATGAGTTTTGTTTTCCCAGATGAGTCTCAGGGTTTTTCTCCTGCGCTGTATTTAGAGTTTTAAACTCGTCAGGACAGCATGTGTTTTATTTGGAGCTGTAAAGTGGGAATAAATATAGAAAGATGTGCACACTTTTCAATAATAGCTGGACCTCGAGCCCTGCTCCCTGCCCAGCTGCCTGACCCCAGCTGCCTCGCCTCACGTATGTTTTCAGGAGAGCACCATCATCTGACCAGAGATGGGAAAACTGGAAGAAAAAGCGGTGTGTGCTCGAGGTGGCAGTTCCCTGAAGGCACAGAAGTTGGCAGCTCGCTTTTGTTATGAATTAATTCAAAATCTCCTCCCGTGGAGAGGATCCCTGGCTGAAGCTGGGGCTTTGCTTGAGGCACCTCACCCTCCATGGCTGGGTGGCCTCCAAACTGCCCTTGCACACAAAGCTCCTGTTAAAAATAATCCAGCAGCAGGTCTGAGCTGTCTTAAATTTCTGAAATTACTACTGTGCAACTGGTGCTTTAGAAAGAAACACTTTTGATCCTCCTTTGACAGTGGATTTTACCGTCTTTATCTGGAGACCCATGCTAGAGGGGAACTCGTGGCTGCAGAGGTGTCACTCCTGAATCCCGTTTCTAGTGGGTGGGTTTCTAGAGGTGGCCTGGTGAGGGCTGAAAGAGCATATTTGCTGCTTATTCGAGAAGGCAAACCTTCCCCAAAGTTTCCACTGCAAGCCGCAAAGGCATGGGTGTCAGGTTAGGCTTGGGAAGTGGGGGAGAAGCTGAGTTCGGCAAAGGGAAGCCCTTTTTCTGTCTTACCCAGGCTGCAACTGAGAAACGTGCTCCTGGGGTGGTGATGCCACCCTGCCCTGCACTTGGGCAGGAGAAGTGCCTGTGGGGAGTCGCCTGGTTTTGCGGACCGAGGTTGGTTCGTGGCGCTCTGGACCATCCGCTGCTGTGGGGATGGAGGGCACGCAGCCCCGTCACTCGCCCTGAGAGGACGCATGGCTCTCTGCAGGCTCTGTCAGCCGGGTCGCTGCGGTAAATACGATGAGGCCATTTGATCTGCCGGAAAAATAAATATTTGTCCGGGTGGTGCTGTCTTGTCTCGCTGCAAAGCACGTCGTGAGCAGCCTGTGTGGAAACTCTGGTTTCTAGCTGAAAAGTAAGTTGTGCTTTTAAGGTCAGGCGGAGTTCAACTTGGACACCGTCCAGTACAAACTTGTCTTGGAGAAGTCAAGGTTGCTCGTGATTTCAGCGTTCCCCCAGAGCAGAAACCTTAGGATTGAATATCTCCACTGTAATAAATAACATTTACCAAATTACCTATTAAGGTAAAGCATATTGTCCCCCAGAGATTTATACCCGCTGTCCCGCTGTTTTCACTTGAGCGAGGATTTCTAATTTTGCTCGCAGTTGGGTTTGTGTCCCAGTGAGCCTTGGCTTCCTAGATACCGCAAATCGAGGGGGTCTGAGGAGGGGGCGCGGTGCCAAATCTCCTACACCCCCCCTTTCCTGATGCTCATGTGTTTGGACATAAACGATGGAGCGATTTGTTGAGCAGAACTACGCGTACGTTACAGGGTTCAGTTGTTGGGGAAAAAAAAAAAAAGTGCTGTTTTATCTGAGCCACTGGTATGTAATACAGAAAATTCGGTTTAGAGGTCAAACCAACAGATTTCCAATGAGTACTTTGGCGTGAGCGTCTCATTTATCTCCTTGTTTGTCGCAGGGCAGAGACACAAACAGGGCAGCTCTTGGCAGGCAGGGAGAGGAAAAAACTCCAGGCGCTTTCTGCAGGGTTAGTAATAAATTATATTTGCTTTGCAGGAGGGCCCTGAAAGTAGGTTAAAAAAAAAGCCTCCTCGAAACTCACAGAGCTATTTCCTGCAAGCTCAAGGTGTCTGTTTCCGTCTTGAGGCTTGTTTTTGGTTTTTTTTTTTTTTTTTTCGTTGTTTTGACTGGATTCATTTGGTTAATGAGTGCACATTTTGGGGAGCTAGTACCTAGTAATGGTGAGGTTTGAGTTCTAAAGATTGGGAAATCTCAGCTTTATTCCTTATTCCTGTACTATGTAAACTTTCCTAAACTATTACATGCTACAGTTGTAGTAACCTGATGGTTTGTTACACATGAGCCCTTCGAATTAAACCACCTCCTCCAAACACAGAAGATGCAGGTGTTGCCAGATGTTGATTCATTATTTAGGCGGTGGAATATAACGGTCGGGGTTTTCCTAGGCAGTGCGGCTGTGACCTGGCGCAGAGTTCCCGTGTTTTCCCGGGGGTTCAGCCAGGTGCTGATGGGGCGAGAGGGTCGTGTGCGGGAGCCAGGGACGTGGCAGCGATGGCTGCGAGGGAGCCAGCGGTGAGGAGGGAAGCCTGGAGGAAAGAACTGGTTGCAGGGTGCTCTGAAGGAGGGTTCGCTGTTGAACTCTAGCAGAAGGACCAGGCGTTGGCTCCGTGCTGCAAAGAGGTGGAAACCGTGAGAGCCATGCAAGCTGCGAGACCGGTGCGTGCTGGCCAGGCTGCGGGATCCGACCTCTGACGCGGCAGCATTGCTGCCTTACCTTCCTTCTCTTTTGGGGGGTTTTTTAGTGTTTTAGCGTTTTTAGCGTTGATGTCTGTGTCAGGGAACAGGCAGCAGAGTTTACATCGCACCAGCTGCCTGTCTCTTGCCACCCTCTGGGTATAGATGTATTTTCTGTAATATTTCACAATGTAGTTGTCATTTACTGAAGGAGGTAGGTGAGTTACGGAAGCAGTACTATCGGCGAGCATAGCCCTCCGCTCGCGGTAATTAGTCGTGCTGCCGTGATTACCAAGCATGGCTTCTCAGAGCACTGCAGCTCCCGGCGTCTCTGGGCTAATTATCTGGAATCAGCACGTCTGCTATCAGTGTGCAACGCCCAGAACAGCAAGGCCGTGGGTTTTATTTATGTTTGTCTTCAGAAACTGCCAGCTCTGCTCGTGGAGGCAGAACTTAGTGCCTGAGGTTGGGTATAAACCCAAGTCGTGCCCATCGACACACCTGAGGTCTTCAAAGCAGAGAGGGCAAAGTATTGCCTGTAATTCTTTCTCAGCATCCCGTTGATGCAGTCGTCGTGCTGGAGGCTGCGCAGTAAACAGCGTGTTGACGTTAGCCAGGGCGATGTCAGAAGAGGTTCAGGTGTGCCTGGCTTTACGGGCTGGCAGACAGGGGCGGCATCGAGGCGTGTTTCTGCTCCGGTCTGAACAGCTGCGTTGCTCTTACTGACTGTTTGTCTGCAGGCTCAGCTGGCCGGTGAGAAACCCCCGCGTTCGGCACAAGAAGGGCTTGCCGTAGGTGAGAACCGGCGGGGCAGCTTGCACGGCAGGGTGACAGTGTGTGGTCCTCTCCCGGCCACGTTTCAGGGCTTTGGGGACTGTTTTGATGGCACCTATGAGTAATTTTCCGCGTGGTGGCTCAGTAAGCACCGCGGCCCCTTCCGCACCTCGAGGAGTTTGGAAACGGCTCTCTCGTACAGTTTCGGGGCACTCACAGTCACTGAGGACACAGAGGTTGCCTCCCCCGAGATTGGTGGGGGGGTGAGGCCAGCTCCAGGGACTCCCCAGATCTTTGTCCCAGACTGACTTTATCCTGTCTCTGAATTTTGAAGCTCCTAGGGGTTTTCCCTAAAAAGAAAAACATTTGAATATCTTCCGGCGGGGGTTTGCCATCAGTGAAGGAGAGGTGCTGCTCAGCTGCGTGGCTCGCGGTGGTTTCCCTCCGAGGAGCCGTCTCTGCCTTCCCCGCTGGTGGCTCTGCCATCAGAGGTGGCTGACCTTTTCTGACGCATGCCTTTGGCTTTCGGGCATCGCATCTTTTTCTCAGTTGTTTTTGTTTTTTACCTCCTCAAATGTGTGGTGAGAGCACAGAGGGCGTTTTCTGCAACGTCACGTTGCAGCTGGTGTAGTCGAGAGACAGACTGAACCGGCGGTGGCTGCCCGGGCACCTGATTACTCACCGGTTTGGCAAATTTCCTCTGCCAGGGGCTTAAAGAGAGTCGCGGAGAGGAGCTAAAAGTAGCCAGAATGACCCTGTCTTCCCTAAAGAAAGTCATTAGATCATCCTCCCCTTCGCTTAAAGTGCCCTTGGTGTCAGCACCTCTTCATGGGCCCTCGTAACACCAAGAGCCAAATTATAAATCCTTCGTAAAGGGGTTATCCCTCTGCTGAGGGAGCTTGCAGCAGGAGCCCGGACACAGCCTGCGGGCTGTGGCACCTTCTCTGAAGGTCTGTTGCCATCAATCTTGACCTGCTAATGTCACGGGGTTAAAAATACACCGGGTGCAGAATGGCTGGTCAAAGCTTTTTTTTGTCACTGCGGAAGAATGATGTGGTGGCAGCGATCCAGACCTCGTCCCTTCTGCTGGAACTGCCTCCAAAGAAGCGTCTCCTCATCACGTGGCTCCACACGTGTGTTTTTTCCTCACCGCTGCCAGCGTGTCTCTGAGGAGGCAGGTGGAAAGTCATTGGGGAACCAGCCCGTGCACTAAGCTGGAGCCCACAGTGCCACATGCTTTGAAATCCAAGTCACATTCATTCTTCGTGCCGAGTCCCAGCACGGTGTTTGCATCAGCGGGAGGTTTTCGGGGGTACGTCTTGCTGCATTAGGCTTGTTGTTGACTCCTGTGGGACCACCGCTGACAGGGGTGCTGCAAATCCCGGGAATGCCATGCCTCTCCTTCCCCTCCTCAGACACGGGGACTCTGCCGGCGAGCGTGCTGGGCATGCCCGTGGCCAGGCTGGGTTACGGGCCACCAAGCTAAGGCAGCCAAGATGAGACACTTTCTATTTTGGCCTCCAGGTCCTGTTTTGGTGTCGTCAACCTCAGCGAAGCCTCAGGGTGGGTGAGAGAAATCAGAGCGGGGTGCTTTGGAGTTCTGGTGTTGGGTTTTCTTCCGTGTCTCATCCGACCTCTGCATTCACGCAAGAATGGGCTGCCCCCCTGGGTCGTCTCTGACCCCCGGGTACCGCAGCTGTCCCCAGTGGGGGTTAGAGGAGAATGGGACAAGGAGCATATCAGGACAACTTGTTTCTGGCTCCTACGTGACTGAGCAACGACTGCAGCGCAACCGCGAAGCTGCTGCAGGGGCAAACTGGGGCACACTCCCCGAGAAACACGCTGCAACGTCCTGTGCCTGCTGTGCCGGTGACACCTGGGCAGCCCACTGAGGGCTGCTGGAGAAATGCTGGTCTGAAGTCACTGGCAAAGCTTGAGAGCTTCCCTGGAGCACCTCCGGTTCCCCAGCCTCAGAGTGCCCTCTGGTGCGCTCGGGGGACGGTAAGGACTGGACTCTGCTCAAGCAGTTTTACTCGGCTTCCCCCTTTTCTTCAAGCCTTGCAGCCAGCGCCGTTGTTTGTCGAAGGCTGCCAGGGAGTTGCGTGCCAGACCCCTGGCTGAAGAGGCTGCAAAGCGGTAGGAGCAGCTTTGCAGAGAGCCCAGAGCTGGCCCTTTTCTCAAGGCAGGGCACTAGGAGCAGGGGTGGCGGCGCGAGCAGGCATTGCCATAGTTACCTGGAGCTGAAAGCAGGCGGCCAGTGTGAGGCACAGACACCAGAGCTGCAGTAAATACAAGTTTTCCCCATATGCAGAGCCCTTTCGTGGAGAAACTTTTGTCATCTTGTCTCTGTAATGACGTTCTGGTCTGGGGAAAAAAAAAACAAATTCTTTTTCTAAATGGTTTCGAGCTTTTGTTGGCAGCTGCGGTGAGAGCTGTGCTGGTGTGGGGCCGGAGCGGAGCTCTGCAGCGTTGCTCTCTGCTGGGGCAGGCTGGCTACCGCGGT
>NW_010399767.1:15892-17292 GCF_000710305.1 Buceros rhinoceros silvestris
CAGAGCAGCGCGGGTGTGATGTTCTGAGGAGCAGCGTCGAGTACGGAGCACGCCCTGCATGACCCTCTCCTCTCCGCCTTCCTCCACTCCTGGGGTGTTTTCCGGCCTGAGCCAGAGCACCCTCAATCCCCACTCTCTGCTGACTTTCCTCTTCTCTCTGTGGTTTTTTTTCAGGTCGAAAGCTGAGAGGAAAAGCCTTTTATTTTGTCAATGGCAAGGTGTTCTGTGAGGAAGACTTCCTGGTAAGCACCGAGCAGACCCCCGTGCTGGCATGGCTCGGTCTGCCTGGCAGACACACAGCCTTTCCGCCTGTCAGCTCTGCCCACATCTCACACAGCCCCAGCCCAGCATCCTGCCTGGCCCTTCTCCTCCAGCACTAACCCACGGCAGCTGCCCACGTGTGGTGCTGGAAGCAGCCAAGCGAGAGGCCACGGTTTTGTGGTGCAGAGCCCCTAGTCGAAGGCGTAATTTCTTGTGGTGGCTCCTTCAAAGTGTGTCTCTGTGGCCATGCCGTGGAGCCAGGAGCTACAGGAGAATGAGTGACTTTCCCTTTCTGATGAACTGGGTTTGCTTGGGTGTCTCAATGGGTGTCTTTTTGCTGCCCTCAATGGATCTCGTGTGAACATACCTGAGCATGAAGCAACCCCACATCTCCCCCTTGGAGACAAATACCACGTGTTCTTCTGCCCCTGAGTCCCGACAGATTAAACCTTCACTGAGACTTGAAAAAAAGTTGTATTTGCCTACTGATTGGGGAAGTCTAGTAATTTTGGTCAGGGAGAAGCGAGTTAATCTTCTTTGCTCTCATCACTATATTCTACACAGGCTGAAAGTGGAAAGATTGGTTAAATGCATCTAAACCACAATTCGTTTTTCCAGTTTTCCTGTCCGCCATTCAGAGAGGACTGAAGCCTCAGATGATGCGTGGTGCCTGAGGTGCAGTCGTGGATGTGACAGGCAGTTCCTCACCCTTAGATCTCAGCAACAGCAGCAAAAGTGTTGCTCTGCGCCAGGCTTGATTGTTAGCCTAACGGGGAGCCGGGACAACCCACTGACCTTGGAGAAGCTTCTACAGATCTACGAGGGTGTGACCAAAGGCAGAGTTGGGCTTTCCAAGCCTATAAGTACAGATATTGAGATACAAATACGTGATAAACATGAGCGAGTTCCGGGCTTGTGGCTTCACTTGCCAAATAAGCGTGTAAATCTCGTTAATAAATGCTTTACTTGAGTGAGCATTTATGGTTTTTACTTACATGCTTAATAAACTCAAACTTAGGACTTGGAAGATACAGGAACCGGTACCCCTGAGCACTGGAAGTCTGGTGTCCATAGAATATCCTCTGGGGACCCGTCCACAGCCTGATCTAGTGAGAAAAGCCTGGAAAGTTCAGCTCGTG